>NC_053500.1:142146450-142443950 GCF_905171775.1 Rana temporaria | reverse complement strand
TACATTGATCATTTAATTTTTTTTATTTTTTTTTATTTTTTTTATTGATTTTTGTCGTTGTCACTGAGCCCTCCCCGGGGATCTTATTTCCCCTTTAAATGTCCCTTCCCTGTCTGATAGGGAAGTCCCTGATCCTTTTCAATTAACAGACATTATTATTATTATTTTTATATTTTTTTATAATTTTTTTGATCATTTAAAATGTTTTTATTAAATTTTTTTATTGATTTTTGTGGTTGTCACTGAGCCCTCCCCGGGGATCTTATTTCCCCTTTAAATGTCCCTTCCTTGTCTGATAGGTCAGTCCCTGATCCTTTTAAATTAACAGACATTATTATTATTATTTTTATTTAATTTTAATTTTTTATTTAAATTTTTATTTATCTGCTCATGATAATACATTGATCATTTAAAATGTTTTTTTTTTTATTGATTTTTGTGGTTGTCACTGAGCCCTCCCCGGGGATCTTATTTCCCCTTTAAATGCCCCTTCCCTGCCTGATAGGTAAGTCCCTGATCCTTTTTAATTAACAGACATTATTATTATTATTTTATTTTTTTATTATTTTTTTGAAATGTTTTTATTTTATTTTTTATTTTTTTATTTATCGGCTCCTGCTGATACATTGATCATTTAAAAAGTTTTTTTATTTTTATTACATTTTTTTATTGATTTTTGTCGTTGTCACCGAGCCCTCCCGGACAATGGTGGCAGTGGCGGTGGCGATGGTTGGTGGCAGCCTCGGGCTAAAAATATATAGGCTCAGCCGGTAACAGTTGGTCGGCCGGGCCGGCTCAGCATCTGTTTGTGCTCAGACTCACTTGCAGCAGCTGTTGGAACTTTTTAGGCAAAGAGTCAGGAGTTGGAATGTCTTAAAAGCAACATGGATCTCAATCAGCAGCGTACAGTGCGCGGCGCTGACATCTGCGCTCCCTGCTTCTCTTTCTCTTCCTTTTGCTTGCAAATGCTTTTTTTTTTTTTTTCCATGGATCATTCACTGCTCTGCTTTCCAAAAAAAGCGAGAGAGCGAGAGAGCGAGAGAGCGAGAGAGCGAGAGAGCGAGAGAGAGAGAGAGAGCGAGAGAGAGCGCGAGAGCGAGAGAGAGAGCGAGAGAGAGAGAGAGAGCGCGAGCGAGCGGAATGGTTGTCATGTCCTCAGCCTGCAGAACTGAAGTCAGGCAGAGACACTTGTGCAGGAAAGTTGCATCATCCTCTGACAGCTCAGCCGGCGTCCGGTGCAGCCTCTGTCGGAAGCGCACCGGGGTTCCATCTACTGCAAAAAAAATCAGGCTCGCTTCTGCAGAAAAAACAGTCAGCTCTCAGCTTTTATTGCCAAAGGCTTACATGAACAAGCTGACGTTAAACGCTGATTGGCTACCCCAGATTCTGATGTGCTCCAGTTTTATTAAATCGACCCAACCAGGCTTGACTCCGATATCCGAAGCCTCCAAGCGGTGCCGATGTCTAAACGTCGGTAGACCTGGTCGAAATTTCAGGTCGTTATTTCGCACACATGTATAATAAATTCGACCTCGTGCAACGTTTTATCAAGATGTGTATTGTATGCGCACGTGCATAGACATGCGCGCAACCCAGGCGGTAAATAAATAAAAAGAAACTGAGACTTTTTAGGCAGCCTCTGTCGGAAGCGCACCGGGGTTCAGCTACTGCAAAAAATCAGGCTCGCTTCTGCAGAGAAACCAATCAGCTTTCAGGTTTTATTGCCAAAAGGCTTACTTGAACAAGCTGACGTTAAACGCTGATTGGCTACCCCAGATTCTGATGTGCTCCAGTTTTATTAAATCGACCCAACCAGGCTTGACTCCGATATCCGAAGCCTCCAAGCGGTGCCGGTGTCTAAACGTCAGTATACCCGGTCGAAATTTCAGGCGTTATTTCGCACACCTGTATAATAAATTCGACCTCATGTAACGTTTTATCAAGAAGTGTATTGTATGAACACGTGCATAGACATGCGTGCGTGCGTGCACAGATTCTGATGTGCTCCAGTTTTATTAAATCGACCCAACCAGGCTTGACTCCGATATCCGAAGCCTCCACGCGGTGCCGGTGTCTAAACGTCGGTATACCCGGTAGAAAATTTCAGCCGTTATTTCGCACACCTGTATAATAAATTCGACCTCGTGCAACGTTTTATCAAGAAGTGTATCGTATGCGCACGTGCATAGACATGCGCGCGTGCGTGCGTGCACAGATTCTGCTGTGCTCCAGTTTTATCAAAGTGGAGGTTCACCCGTAAATGTTAATTTTTAACATTAGATTGTGGCTCATTTTGTGAAGGGGAATCGGGTAGTTTTTTTTTAAAACAAAGCCGTACTTACCGTTTTAGAGAGCGTTCTTCTCCGCCGCTTCCGGGTATGGGCTGCGGGACTGGGCGTTCCTATTTGATTGACAGGCTTCCGACGGTCGCATACATCGCGTCAGGATTTTCCGAAAGTAGCCGAACGTCGGTGCGCAGGCGCCGTATAGAGCCGCACCGACTTTCGGCTTCTTTCGGCTACTCGTGACGATGGATGCGACCGTCGGAAGCCTTTTAGAAGACTGTCAATCAAATAGAAAACGCCCAGTCCCGAAGACCCATACCCGGAAGCGGCGGAGAAGATCGCTCTCTAAAACGGTAAGTACTGCTTCGATTTTTTTTTAAAAAAACACCCGATTCCCCTTCACAAAATGAGCCTCAATCTAATGTTAAAAAAAAATTTTCGGGTGAACTCCCGCTTTAAATCGACCCAACCAGGCTGACTCTGAAGCCTCCACGCGGTGCCGATGTCTGAACGTCGGTATACCTGGTCGAAAGTTTCAGGCGTTATTTCGCACACCTGTATAATAAATTTGACTTCGTGCAACGTTTTATCAAGAAGTGTATTGCAGGCGCGTGAGTGCACATGCGCGTGCGCGCAAACCCTACGTGTTAAAAAAAAAAACGAACCGGAGACTTTTTAGGCCGTGGAAGGCTTAAAAAAGGCAACGGAGACGCGTTTCTAAATGACGCTGGAACTCGCCGCTGGTGTCGGCGCGGGCTCGTGCTACAAGGCATCTGCCTCCACATGGCTCATCCCAGACAGCATGCAGCGCAGATTGCGGGAACAGATGTCCCTGTTTTATTTTTAATATCGACCGCCGATTGATTTGTTTTATAATACGTGGGAGACGTTGTTTAAAAAAATAAAATAATGTAGCTGAGCTACGCCGTTGTCTAGGGTGACAGTCCCGCAGGAGGGGGGGAGGGGCTTTAATCTTATCTTTTTGATAAAACTTTGTTTCGCCTTTGCAATGCTGAGAGTTCAGAGAAGGCAAAGAGACACGTCGGGTGCAATATAATACAATGTATCAAAACTTATACAACAAAGTGTAGCAATTTATTATAAGATAGTATAGCAAATAATTCTATAACATAGTATATTGATTAATATGAGGCGCATTATAACCTAGTATCAGATATTTCTGTAACATTGTATATCAGTGGATATGATGTCCATTGTAACATTGTATATCAGTGGATATGAGGTCCAGTGTAACATTGTATATCAGTGGATATGAGGTCCTTTGTAACATTGTATATCAGTGGATATGAGGTCCTTTGTAACATTGTATATCAGTGGATATGAGGTCCTTTGTAACATTGTATATCAGTGGATATGAGGTCCTTTGTAACATTGTATATCAGTGGATATGAGGTCCATTGTAACATTGTATATCAGTGGATATGATGTCCATTGTAACATTGTATATCAGTGGATATGAGGTCCAGTGTAACATTGTATATCAGTGGATATGAGGTCCAGTGTAACATTGTATATCAGTGGATATGAGGTCCAGTGTAACATTGTATATCAGTGGATATGAGGTGTAATGTAACATTGTATATCAGTGGATATGAGGTCCAGTGTAACATTGTACATCAGTGGATATGAGGTACTTTGTAACATTGTATATCAGTGGATATGATGTCCAGTGTAACATTGTATATCAGTGGATATGAAGTCCTTTGTAACATTGTATATCAGTGGATATGATGTCCAGTGTAACATTGTATATCAGTGGATATGAGGTCCAGTGTAACATTGTATATCAGTGGATATGAGGTCCAGTGTAACATTGTATATCAGTGGATATGATGTCCAGTGTAACATTGTATATCAGTGGATATGAGGTCCTTTGTAACATTGTACATCAGTGGATATGAGGTACTTTGTAACATTGTATATCAGTGGATATGATGTCCAGTGTAACATTGTATATCAGTGGATATGAAGTCCTTTGTAACATTGTATATCAGTGGATATGAGGTCCAGTGTAACATTGTATATCAGTGGATATGAGGTCCAGTGTAACATTGTATATCAGTGGATATGAAGTCCATTGTAACATTGTATATCAGTGGATATGAGGTCCAGTGTAACATTGTATATCAGTGGATATGAGGTCCTTTGTAACATTGTATATCAGTGGATATGAGGTCCAGTGTAACATTGTATATCAGTGGATATGAGGTCCTTTGTAACATTGTATATCAGTGGATATGAGGTCCAGTGTAACATTGTATATCAGTGGATATGAGGTCCTTTGTAACATTGTATATCAGTGGATATGAGGTCCATTGTAACATTGTATATCAGTGGATATGAGGTCCAGTGTAACATTGTATATCAGTGGATATGAGGTCCAGTGTAACATTGTATATCAGTGGATATGAGGTCCAATGTAACATTGTATATCAGTGGATATGAGGTCCATTGTAACATTGTATATCAGTGGATATGAGGTCCTTTGTAACATTGTATATCAGTGGATATGGGGTCCATTGTAACATTGTATATCAGTGGATATGAGGTCCAGTGTAACATTGTATATCAGTGGATATGAGGTCCAGTGTAACATTGTATATCAGTGGATATGAAGTCCTTTGTAACATTGTATATCAGTGGATATGAGGTGTAATGTAACATTGTATATCAGTGGATATGAGGTCCTTTGTAACATTGTATATCAGTGGATATGAGGTCCTTTGTAACATTGTACATCAGTGGATATGAAGTCCTTTGTAACATTGTATATCAGTGGATATGAGGTCCAGTGTAACATTGTATATCAGTGGATATGAGGTCCATTGTAACATTGTACATCAGTGGATATGAGGTCCAGTGTAACATTGTATATCAGTGGATATGAGGTCCAGTGTAACATTGTATATCAGTGGATATGAGGTCCTTTGTAACATTGTATATCAGTGGATATGAGGTCCTTTGTAACATTGTACATCAGTGGATATGAAGTCCTTTGTAACATTGTATATCAGTGGATATGAGGTCCAGTGTAACATTGTATATCAGTGGATATGAGGTCCTTTGTAACATTGTATATCAGTGGATATGAGGTCCTTTGTAACATTGTATATCAGTGGATATGAGGTGTAATGTAACATTGTATATCAGTGGATATGAGGTCCTTTGTAACATTGTACATCAGTGGATATGATGTCCAGTGTAACATTGTATATCAGTGGATATGAGGTCCATTGTAACATTGTACATCAGTGGATATGAGGTCCAGTGTAACATTGTATATCAGTGGATATGAGGTCCTTTGTAACATTGTATATCAGTGGATATGAGGTCCTTTGTAACATTGTATATCAGTGGATATGGGGTCCATTGTAACATTGTATATCAGTGGATATGAGGTCCAGTGTAACATTGTATATCAGTGGATATGAAGTCCATTGTAACATTGTATATCAGTGGATATGAGGTCCAGTGTAACATTGTATATCAGTGGATATGAGGTGTAATGTAACATTGTATATCAGTGGATATGAGGTCCAGTGTAACATTGTATATCAGTGGATATGAGGTCCATTGTAACATTGTATATCAGTGGATATGAGGTCCAGTGTAACATTGTATATCAGTGGATATGAGGTCCAGTGTAACATTGTATATCAGTGGATATGAGGTCCAGTGTAACATTGTATATCAGTGGATATGAGGTCCAGTGTAACATTGTATATCAATGTATCATAACACAGCATATCAGTTAATTTCAGGCGCACGTAAAACACAATGTATCATAATGTAGTTCTTTTTGGCCAATCGGTGGCCTCGGTCATAGAATCGGGCTGATCTCGGAGGGTTTTAGGCTGCATTCACACCTTCGCGTACGCGTTTTGCGGCGTAAGTACCGCGACTTGCGGCGACAAAAAATAGGCGTTTTGTCCCGCGATTTGCTTGCTCGTTTTTAACCGCGTTTTTTTTACATTGTATCGTCGGCTATGCGCGTCGAAAAAGGGTCCGGGACTTTTTTGAAATTTGGCGTTCAGCGTTCTGTCGACGTACGGCGTTCTGCGTTAGGAGATGTGAACAGTCTCCATAGAGAACAATGCAGTTTCGACCCTCCGGCGTATTGTAGCGTCGGGCTACAGGCGACAAAACGCCTAGGTGTGAATGGAGCCTTAGAGTTTAACTCGTTTTTGAGGAACGACAAGAATTTCTGCTTCTTGAACCTTTGTTCCATTTCTCAGCCGAGGGAGTTTTACCCCCCCGGGGGCACCGGCTTCTGTTAGGACGAGTTATGAAGTTGTTTTGTAGTGCAGACACTTAGAAGGCACAGAAGTGTCCCGGACTTGTATCTCCTCCAGCCTGTCATCGCTCGGCGGGCCAATCAGGACGATCGGTCGATGTGCTGGCTCCGTGGGCCGTGGCAATGTGAGGCGTTGGAATCGCACACGTCGCTGGTCTCTGACAACAGCGAGCGCACTTATAAAAAGTTGTAATTGGCCATTTCCACTTTGGGAGGTCGGGATGAGTTTGGCTCCTCTGACCGGACAGCTTGTGTCCTACAAGAAGCTCGGTGTGCGGGCTTCGTTATAATAATAATAGTGACGTCATCGTGCTTGTGTCCGATAACAGATGTGCTTCTGTTCCCAGGACACAGGGAGAGGAAACCTTCCAAGGTCTTCTAGTATGGATGTCAATGGACACGCATGTACTTTGCCTCTGTGGAAGCTTCTTCTGGGGGGAGATTTACTAAAACCGGAGAGTGAAATGCATGGGAGCCAATCAGCTTCTAACTTCAGCTTCTTCAATGAAGCTTTGACAATAAAAGCTGGAAGCTGAGATCCCCCCATACACATCAACGTCTTAAAAGCTGATGAATATGAAGGACAAGAGCCCCCCCCCCCCCCCCCAATACACTGCAAAGGTGACATTCCTGGCTGTGGTCTGATGGATGTTCTGTATTGGATGGATTGCTGTCTGTTATGTATTCTATATGTTGTATGTATTGTATGTATTGTATATATTGTATGTGTTGTATGTATTGTATATATTGTATGTGTTGTATGTATTGTATATATTGTATGTGTTGTATGTATTGTATATATTGTATGTGTTGTATGTGTTGTATGGGTTGGATATTTTGTATGTATTGTATGTCTTGTGTGTATTGTATATGTTGGTTGCATGTATTGCATGTATTGTATATGTTGGTTGTATGTATTGTATATGTTGTCTATGTTGTATGTGAGTGCAGACGGTGTACAGGAGACTGGAGGAAGCAGCACAGTAGCGGTGTGTGTAGCCCCAGGGTAGCAACATGTAGATTTGTGGCGTCATTTGGGGAATTGTCTCGGTCTCTCCGGAGCTGGCAGGTCTCTGTGATCCTTGCTGGTTACATAGAAGGGTCATTATTACCTCTATAGAAGCCTGCAAGTCTCTGTATAATGATACACTGGATCTCTCTGTATAATGATTCACTGGATCGAGTCTGTATAATGATACACTGGATCTCTCTGTATAATGATACACTGGATCTCTCTGTATAATGATACACTGGATCTCTCTGTATAATGATTCACTGGATCGAGTCTGTATAATGATACACTGGATCTCTCTGTATAATGATACACTGGATCTCTGTATAATGATACACTGGATCTCTCTGTATAATGATACACTGGATCTCTGTATAATGATACACTGGATCTCTGTATAATGATACACTGGATCTCTATATAATGATATACTGGACTTCTATATAATGATATGCCGGATCTCTATATAATGATACACTCGATCTCTATATAATGATACACTGGATCTATGTATAATGATACACTGGATCTCTATATAATGATACACTGGATCTATGTATAATGATACACTGGATCTCTATATAATGATACATTGGATCTCGGTATAATGATACACTGGATCTCTATATAATGATACATTGGCTCTCGGTATAATGATATGCCGGATCTCTATATAATGATACACTGGATCTCTGTATAATGATACACTGGATCTCTATATAATGATACACTGGATCTCTATATAATGATACACTGGATCTCTATATAATGATACACTGGATCTCTATATAATGATACACTGGATCTCTCTATAATGATACACAGGACCTTTGTACATTGATATGTGAGATTCCTGTTTATTGATTGGCCACATCTCTATATACTGGTATGCAGGACCTCTGTAATGACACTCAGGATCCCTGCAGAATAATAGACTGGATCTCTCTGGTGGGGAACTTTTTGTAGAATTCGGGGGGAATGTTGCAGGAATGGCCACCATGTAGCCCCCCCCCCCACCCGTAAAGGTCCATAAAGACATGGATAAGTGAGTTTGGGGTGAAGAAACTTGACTGGCCTGCACAGAGTCCTGACCTCAACCCAATGGAACACCTTTGGGATGAATTAGAGCGGAGACTGTGAGCCAGGCTTTCTCATCCAACATCCGTGCCTGACCTCACAAATGCTCTTCTGGAAGAACGGTCAAACATTCCCATAGACACCCTCCTAAACCTTGTGGACGGCCTTCCCAGAAGAGGTGAAGCTGTTATAGCTGCAAAGGGCGGAGCCAACTCAATATTGAATCCTCCGGACTAAGACTGGGGGGCCATTAAAGTTCATCTGTGTGTGAAGGCCGGCGTCCCAATACTTTTGGTAATATAGTGTGTCATCGTCCTGATCTGTAAAGTTCACCTAACAATCTGATTGTACGATTTCATTTAGATCTGCCAACAACTTTACAGTACGACGGCCTTCCTGACGCTGCATTGATAAGCGCACTCCAATCTGTATTCTTATTATTATTATAGATTTTATATATTATTATAGATATTATTTAATTATTAAAGATATTATTTTAATTCATTATATTTCAAGCCAATTTCTGTTTTGAAGTTTTGGAGTCTGGGGGGGTATTATTTTATTATTATTATAGCTATTACTTATTATTATAGATAATAAAATAATATCTATAATAATAAGTAATAGCTATAATAATAATAATATCTTTAATAATAAAATAATATTAAAGATATTATTATTATTATTATTATTATTATTATTATTATTATTATTATAGATATTATTTATTATTATAGATATTATTTTATTATTAAAAATATTATTTTATTATTATAGATATTATTTTAATTCATTATATTTCAAGCCAATTTCTGTTTTGGCGTCTGGGCGGGTATTATTTTATTATTATTATAGCTATTACTTATTATTATAGATAATAAAATAATATCTATAATAATAAGTAATAGCTATAATAATAATAATAATAATATCTTTAATAATAACATAATATTAAAGATATTATTATTATTATTATTATTATTATTATTATTATTATAGATATTATTTATTATTATAGATATTATTTTATTAAAAATATTAATTTATTATTATAGATATTATTTTAATTCATTATATTTCAAGCCAATTTCTGTTTTGGAGTCTGGGCGGGTATTATTTTAATATTATTATAGCTATTATTTATTATTATAGATATTAATTATTATTAAAGCTATTACTTTATTATTATTAATATAGATATTATTTATTATTATAGATATTATTTATTATTAAATATATTATTTTATTATTATATTATTTTAATTCATTATATTTCAAGCCAATTTCTGTTTTGAAGTTTTGGATGGAGTCTGGACGGGTAAACCCATGTTTTTTTTGCTTGTTGTGATCCTCAGGGAAGATGAATTCATCTGAATGAATGATACATTTGATTGTATGAAACATCTCAATGGATGATGCATTTTATAGGTTGAAGGATCTGATTGAACGATACATTTGATAGGATAATATATCTGATATATTGAGGTTGATATACAGTGGCGGCCCGTCCTTACGGGGTGCTGCAGTGGCCCCCTAATCCTTGTGTCTGGTGCCTAATCTACATGCAGGGCGCCGGACGCATGGATTCCAATGGGGGTTTTTTTTTTTTTAGAAGCACATGATTAGAGCCTGAAGCTCTAATTGGCTTAAAATAAGGGTGGGCTCGGGGCGCAGAGCACTGTGCCCCAAGCCCACCCAGTTGTGTGACAATAGCAAATGAATATTCACTATTGTCTCCCTGATTCTCCTTCCGACCAATCAGGAAGCGGGTCCTGAGGCCCGATTTGTCCAAGAGGAGAAGCGATTGTATTGGCCGCCGAGGAGGAGGAGGAGGAGGAAGAAGAGGAGGGGAAACCACCATGAAGCCAACGAGGAGGAAGCAATGTCTGTGACCTAGAGGGGGTAAGTGCGGTGTTGGTGGGCTGTAGATCGAGCACCGGGGGGGGGGATGGTGTGACCGACCTACCTGAAGGAGGGGGGGGTTGTTGTGGTGGCAGTTAGTTTTGATGCCCCCCCTCAAGAAATGGAGCACCAGCCCCGCAACTGTTGCTATATTTGATTGGATAATGCATGTGACAGATTGATACATTTGAACAAATGATACATTTGATAGGTTGATAGTTACATGTAATAGAATGATGCATCTGATAGATAAATCTGACGGGTTGATGCCTCTGATTGGTTGATGCTTCTGATAGGACAATACATCTGCTAGGATGAAGTCACTGTTCAGCCAATCCTATTCTGCCTTTTGTCATGCCGGGCGGTGTTTGCCGGGTCACCCACGGCTTGGAATTCAGCAGGAATGAGATGAAATGTGAGCCGTCTATGGCTTAGCTTTGGACAGTTGTCACCGGAACAGTTGTTCCCATTTGAAGATTTTCCCTCTTCTCCTCCGACAACTCGGTATTTGGGATTTATCCTTCCATTTCGTCACAGTGATAGTGGTCACCAGCGGGAATCTCACCAGCGGGGATCTCACCAGCGGGAATCTCACCAGCGAGGATCTCACCAGCGGGAATCTCACCAGCGAGAATCTCACCAGCGGGAATCTCACCAGCGGGAATCTCACCAGCGGGGACACAGACAGCTCTAAAAACCTGGAAGGAGAAGACGATCAGCTCTAAAATCCATAAATCTTCATTCTTGACTGTAAATAGAAGACCGGTAACCAACGCGTTTCAGGAACCAGAAAAGGACCGTAACAAAAAAAATCCATCAATACACTATATTGCCAAAAGTATTGGGACGCCTGCCTTTACCCGCACATGAACTTTAATGGCATCCCAGTCTTAGTCCCGTAGGGTTCAATATTGAGTTGGCCCCGCCCTTTTCAGCTATAACAGCTTCACCTCGTCTGGGAAGGCCGTCCACAAGGTTTAGGAGGGTGTCTATGGGAATGTTTTGACCATTCTTGTCTTCCAAGGTACACTATATTGTCAAAAGTATTGGGACGCCTGCCTTTCCACGCACATGAACTTTAATTGGCATCCCAGTCTCAGTCCCGGAGGGTTCAATATTGAGTTGGCCCCGCCCTTTGCAACTATAACAGCTTCATCTCTTCTGGGAAGGCCGTCCACAAGGTTTAGGAGGGCGTCTATGGGAATGTTTGACCATTCTTCCAGAAGAGCATTTGTGAGGTCAGGCACTGATGTTGAACGAGAAGGCCTGGCTCGTAGTCTCCGCTCTAATTCACCCCAAAGGTGTTCTATCGGGTTGAGGTCAGGACTCTATGCAGGCACGTCAAGTTCCTCCACCCCAAACTCGCTCATCCATGGCTTTATGGACCTTGCTTTGTAGACTGGTCCAAATGATTTGGTGGATGGGGAATTATGGTGTTGGGTTGTTTTTTTAGGGGTTGGCCTTGTGGGAACAGTTTGGGGATGGCCCCTTCCTGTTCCAACATAACTGTGCACCCGTATAGGCCAGTCAAGTTCCTCCACCCCAAACTCGCTCATCCATGTCTTTATGGACCTTGCTTTGTGCACTGGTGGGCAGTCATGTTGGCCATCCCCAAACTGTTCCCACAAAGTTGGGAGCATGAAATTGTCCAAAATGTCTTGGTATGCTGACGCCTTAAGAGTTCCCTTCACTGGAACTAAGGGACCAAGCCCAACCCCTGAAAAACGACCCCCCCACACCATAATCCCCCCCTCCACCAAACTTTACACTTGGCACAATGCAGTCAGGCAAGTACCGTTCTCCTGGCCACCGACAAACCCAGACACGTCCATTGGATTGCCAGACAGAGAAGTGTGATTGGTCACTCCAGAGAACACGTGTACCACCAATGTACCACTGGATATCTTTGGGCTTAATGGGTTCATGAGGCCCGGTGATTTTCGGGATGAGATGGGTAGTGCTTCTATAGCTCCATCTTAAGAGCTCAAAGTTGTGGTCTTCTAATTCCGTGTCCAGGGTTGAGGTAATCCCGTGGCATTCAGGCAGACAGCGTAAGGCACCACTCGATATCTTTGGATCCCCGGCTATTTCTAGTCTGGTAGATTGCCACCTCAAGACTCTTTTTTTTTATATTGATATACAGACAGAATTTGTTGCGCAAATAAAATCTGACCGTTGTTGTCCTGTTGTGGCGGCACCTTGAGGTAAGCACTGGGCTTATTGCTTTGCTGGCTTTACAAGTAGAACAGAAAACAAATGTTAAAAATAAAGCAAACGGTTGGAGCCGAGTCATCTTTCCCAAGAGTGGATGTCTCAATTTCAGCCTTTTAAAAAAAGGATCTAAGATTTCATCTCTTCTCATATGGCGGGTTTTTCCATCGTTTGTCAAAAAATTGGTTTATCCACTTCCATCATATGACGTCCTTGATTTCGGGGGAGATATCTGAATGATGGGGCAGCTACAGGCATCATTCAGATATCATTCTTGCAGCCGGCGATTCTGCGCACCATAAGAACGTTCCGCCGCTTGATCATTCTTATAGGCGACGTAAGGGGACATCCCCCCCCCCCCCCCCTCCCGCTGCCATCCGGTGCTTCTCCAGGCTCTCTCGTGCCATCGGGGGCCCTGAGAACGAATTGGCTGGTGCCGACTCACGACGATAGACGTCACGCCTGGGTTCTCGGAAGAAAACAAAGCCGCGATCGTGGCTGTCAGCCTGAGATCGATGATTTTTTTCCCAGATCTCATGGTTTTCAGCCTGGAGGAGAGATGTGGGGGCCTTATTGACCCCGCCTCTCTCCATAAAGAGGACCTGTCACAATAGATTCCTATTACAAGTGATGTTTACATTCCTTGTAATAGGAATAAAAGCGATCAAGAAAATAAAAATGTTAAAAAAAAAAAAAAAAATTAAATGCCCCTGTCCCGGTTAGCTCGCACTCAGACGCGACCACACACGTAAGTCCCGCCCACAAATGTAGAGGCCGATCAAACTACACATGTGGGGTAGAACGTGTGCAGCACTGGACCTTCTCTGTAACCAGGGGCGGACTGACCATTCGGGAACTCGGGCACTGCCCGAGGGCCCCATGCCACTAGGGGGCCCCATCAGGGTTGCCATCCTCAGTAAAACCAGGGACAGTATGTAAAAATCAATTTTTTTTACATCTGTCCCTGAAATGTCTCTTATTGGTCTAAAAAACCCAAGCTTATAGCCGACCCGCCTCTCCAGTACCTATTCTGTGTGTATGTGTGTGTGTGTATACTGTGTGGACCCATAATCTCCTATTGCCTGGGGGCTCCATAATCTCCTATTGCATGGGGGGCCCATAATCTCCTATTCCTCGGGGGGCCCCATAATCTCCTATTGCCCGGGGGCCCCATAAATTGTCAGTCCGCCCCTGTCTGTAACTCTAAACTGGTAACCTGTAAAAAAATGTAAGCGTCGCCTATGGAGATTTTTAAGTACCGAAGTTTGGCGCAATTCCATATAAAGCATGACATGTTAGGTATCTATTTACTCGGCGTAACATCATCTTTCACATTACTGTACAATACTGTGTGAGATAAGTTGCTTGGACTGCCATTTTATTCCCTACGATGTTTGCTAAAAATATATATATATATATATATATATATATATATATATATATATATATATATTTGGGGGTTCTGAGTAGTTTTCTAGCAAAAAAAATATTTTTACATGAAGGAGAGAAGTGCCAGAATAGGGCGCGGTAGGGAAGTGGCTATGCACCCTTTTCCCAATGTCCCTGGTGGACGATCGTTCTACACCTACGAAGGGCGAGATGAGGTTAGCTGGAAGGTTTTGATGCATTTTCAGGTTGAGTCACCAGAGAGCGTAACAACGTTTTTTTATAAATGTTAATTTCAATGGTAAACCTACACTGGAGACAAAATCATTTATACGTCACTAGCCTAGCCCCCCCCCCCCCCCCCCCGTGGAAAAACCACGACAGACCCTCTATGGAGTGTGGGTCTGGATGCAGCTCTGGATTTGCTGTTAATGGCGGAAGGACCAACAAACTGGAGAATTGAATCCTCCCTCGTTGTCTAGAAGCTGATGCATTTATTTATTTCTTTATCAATTATTTTTAGGGTGTCCGATCACTCGGGCTGAAAGTTTCATTCATTTTGCAGCTCAATAAAAAAGTACAACAATGGGAGGGAGTTTTCAATGGAGGAAGCAAAGGGCAAATATGGAGCCTATGGGAGAGAAGGAAGATGAGGGAGACAGTGATAGGAAGACAGAAGGGGTGATAAAGAGGGGGGTAGGAAGATAGAAGGAGTGCACAAAAGGGGTAAGAGGACAAATGGGGCGGTACAGAGGGGTAGGAAGATAGAAGGAGTGAAGAAGAGGGGTATATGGGGTGGTACAGAGGGGTAGGTGGATTGGAGTGACAAAGAAGGGTAAAAGGACAGATGGGGTGATGAGGAGGGGTAGGAAGACAGAAGGAGTGATAAAGAGGGACAGGAAGATAGAAGGAGTGATAAAGAGGGGCAGGAAGATAAAAGGAGAGAAGAAGAGGGGTAAGAGAGGACAAATGTGGTGGTACAGAGGGGTAGGAAGACATAAGGGGTGATAAAGAGGGGTAGGAAGACAGATGGGTGATTAAGAGGGGTAAGCGGATAGATGGGGCGATAAAGAGGGATAAGAGGATAAATGGGGTAATAAAAAGGGGTGATGAAGAGGGGTAGGAGGACAGAACGAGTGATGAAGAGGGGTAGGAGGACAGAACGAGTGATGAAGAGGGGTAGGAGGACAGAACGAGTGATGAAGAGGGGTAGGTAGACAGACAGGGTGATAAAGAGGTGTAGGAAGGCAGAAGGGGTGATAAAGAGAGGTCAAAGCGGGGGAAAGTTATCCCATGTAGTTTACTGGGTGAAAAGATTATTTTCACTAGAAAGCCAATTGCTTCATGTTTGAGAATTATTTGTATTGTATTGCAGTTTAATTGTATATATGGCTGAAAGCTGAACTCTAGTGTGATATAAGTAAATATTAAATATATAACAAATATACATATATTTATATACATTCACATTATATATATATATATATATATATATATATATATATATATATATATAATGTATATGTATATATATGTGTGTATATATATATATATATATATATATATATATATATTATAATTCTTTAAAATATTCAATTAAATAATGAAATTGCATAAATATAAATATAAATATATATATATATATATACACACATACCTGCACAGTGGGGAAAATTATTTGATCCCTTACAGATTTTACAAAGAAATGAAGGGTCTATTATTATTTTTTTTTTAAACACGACTTAGTAGTTGGTGGGGAAACCCTTGTTGGGAAGCACAGAGGCCAGACATTTCTTGTAGTTGGTGGAGGTTCCTTGTTGGGAAGCACAGAGGCCAGACATTTCTTGTAGTCGGTGATCAGGTCTCCACACATCTCAGGAGGGATTTTGGTCTCCTCTCTTCTTTACAGATCTTCTATAAATCCTTAAGGTTTCTTGGCCGTCTCCTGGCAACTTGAAGTTCAGCTCCCTCCATACATTTTCTATAGGATTAAGGTCTGGGGACTGGCTAGGCTACTCCATGACCTTAATGTGCTTCTTCTTTGTTGCCTTGGCTGTGTTTTGTTTGGGTCATTGTCATGCTGGAAGACCCATCCATGACCCATCTTCAGTGTTCTGGCTGAGGGAAGAAGGTTCTCATCCAAGATTTTACAATACATGGCCCCGTCCATTGGCCCCTCAATGCGGCAAAGTCGGTCTGAACCTTTAGCAGAGAAACAGCCCCAAATCATCATGTTTCCACCTCCGTGTGTGACTGTAGGGATGGTGTTCTTGGGGTCATAGTCAGCATTTTTCTTGTTTCAAACACAAAGGCCTCGTACACACAACCGTTTTCCTCGACAGAATCCATCAAGAAACTTGGTGGCAGAGCTTTTTTGCCAAGGAAAACGGTCGTGTGTATGTTTTTCATCGAGAAAACTGTTGAGGAACTCGACAAGGAAACAAGAGAACAAGTTCTCTTTTTCCTCGTCGGGCTGGTTTTCGACGAGAAACACGATCGTGTGTATGCTAAGAAACCTGCGCATGCTCAGGATAAAGTATGAGACCGGAGCACACCTTCGGTAAAAGTAGCGTTTGTAATGGTAATAACACATTCGTCACGCTGTAACAGGCTGAAAAGTGCCAATCGTCTCTCACCGAACTTTTACCTAACACGCAGTAACATGAGATTAGCAAAGCAGCCCCAAGGGTTGTGCCAGTGGAATCGAACTTCCCCTGCCGTCGTATGTGTTGTACGTCGCCGCGTTTGAGAACGACGAGATTTTGTCTTGACCGTGTGTACGCAAAGAAAGCTTGTCGAGTTCCTCGACAAGCCGAACAAGGAACTCGTTGAGGAAAACGATGTCAAGTCAAGTTAATGCCAAAGAGCTCAATTTTGGATGCATCTGACCACAGAACTTCCTCCCGATCCTTCTCTGAATCATTTAGAATTTCATTGGCAGATGGTCCTGTACATGTGCCTTCCTGAGGAGGGGACCTTGGGGGGCTGCAGGATTTCAATCCATGGCGGCATATTGTGTCACCAATGGTGTGTTTGGTGACTGTGGTCCCAACTGCCTTGAGATCCTTCACAAGCTCCTCCCATGAAGTTCTGGGCGGATCCCTCACTTTTCTCATGACCATCCTCACCCCATGAGGAGAAATCTTGCATGGCGCTCCAGACTGAGGGCGATTTGATGGTTATTTTGTATTTCTTCCATTCGTGAATAATAATCTCTCCAACTGTTGTCTCCTTCTCACCAAGCTTCTTGCTGAGGGTCTTGTAGCCCATTCCAGCCTTGTGCAGGTCTCCAATCTTCTCCCCGACCTCCTCTGACAGATCTTTGGTCTCCCCCATGATGGTGAGATGTGATTGGAGGAAAGAGATTCTGTGGACTGGAGTCTTTTATACACATAACGAGTTGTCGTTAGGAGAACCTTCTTACAGGACTAATCTGTGTGCCACATGAGCGCCCCCTGTAGCCAGTCTGTGGGGGGAGAATTATTGTTGGTTGGTTGGGGATCAAATACTTATTTTACTCACTAAACTGCGACTCCATTTATAACATTTGTATCCTGTGTGTTTTTTCTGGATTTTTGGTTGATATTCTGTCTCTATCATGTAAAATACACCTGTGATAAAAATTATAGACCCTTCATTTCTATGTAAGCCAGGGTTCACACCACAGCGATGCGGAAACCAGTGTGATTCCAACGCCGGTTCCCACATCGCATCTCTCCCACAGGCAGTTCACACTGCGAACAGCTGCGGGTGTAAATACAATGTTAACCCCTTCAATACCGGGCTTTTATACCTACCTCAATACCGGGCTTTTATACCCACCTCCATACCGCGCCTATTCTGGCACTTCTCTCCTACATGTACAAATCATCATTCTTTTGCTAGAAAATTATGCAGAACCCCCAAATATTATATATATATATTTTTTAGCAGACACCTTAGTGAATAAAACGACGGTCATTGCAACGTTTTAGCTCGCACGGGATTTGCGCAATCATTTTTCAAGCGCCTTTTAAAAAAAATTAAATAAATGGTTTCATGAATTAAAAAATAACAAAACAGTAAGTTTAGCCCAATTTTTTTGTAAAATACGAAAGATGGTGTGACGCCGAGTAAATTGATACCTATAACATGTCAAGCTTTAAAATTGCGCACACTCGTGGAACGACGCCAAACTTCGGTACTTAAAAATTTCCATAGGCAGCGCTTTGAATTTTTTTACAGGTTACCACTTTAGATTTACAGAGGAGGACTAGTGCGAGAATTGTTGCACGCGCTCTAACGCACGCGGCGATACCTCACATGTGGGGTTTGAACGGCGTTTACATAATGTGGGCGGGACTTACGTGTGTGTAACCATTGTTATAAATATTTTAATTGTGACCTCTTATGTGTCTTTTGTGGACTCTTGGACTAAGCTCTGTGCCCAAAGGGGGCTGTTAAATTGTAGCCTATTATCCTGGGGGAACTGTAGAGACAACGAAGTACTAGATCAGCCTTGACTATTGTATAGCAGATGTACTCTTTTCTCCACACCCCACATTCTACCCCATAACCTACCTATACCTTAATTAATGAGACACACAATCCATTTTGGAGTAAAACATAGGCCGTAGAAGCCTTATTTATGTAAAATTACATCATTTATCAAAACATCAACTCAAAACCTAACCTGAGCTACTGTTCTCAGAAAACCATCAGTGAGAAGAATGTCCCTTACATTGGTGATCAGTGGGAAGAATGTTCCTTACATTGGTGATCAGTGGGAAGAATGTCCCTTACATTGGTGATCAGTGAGAAGAATGTCCCTTACATTGGTGATCAGTGGGAAGAATGTCCCTTACATTGGTGATCAGTGGGAAGAATGTCCCTTACATTGGTGATCAGTGAGAAGAATGTCCCTTACATTGGTGATCAGTGAGAAGAATGTTCCTTACATTGGTGATCAGTGAGAAGAATGTCCCTTACATTGGTGATCAGTGAGAAGAATGTCCCTTACATTGGTGATCAGTGGGAAGAATGTTCCTTACATTGGTGATCAGTAGGAAGAATGTTCCTTACATTGGTGATCAGTGGGAAGAATGTCCCTTACATTGGTGATCAGTAAGAATGTCCCTTACATTGGTGATCAGTGGGAAGAATGTTCCTTACATTGGTGATCAGTGGGAAGAATGCTCCTTACATTGGTGATCAGTGGGAAGAATGTCCCTTACATTGGTGATCAGTGGGAAGAATGTCCCTTACATTGGTGATCAGTGAGAAGAATGTCCCTTACATTGGTGATCAGTGTTAAGAATGTCCCTTACATTGGTGATCAGTGAGAAGAATGTTCCTTACATTGGTGATCAGTGAGAAGAATGTTCCTTACATTGGTGATCAGTGAGAAGAATGTCCCTTACATTGGTGATCAGTGAGAAGAATGTTCCTTACATTGGTGATCAGTGGGAAGAATGTTCCTTACATTGGTGATCAGTGAGAAGAATGTCCCTTACATTGGTGATCAGTGGGAAGAATGTCCCTTACATTGGTGGTCAGTGAGAAGAATGTCCCTTACATTGGTGATCAGTGAGAAGAATGTCCCTTACATTGGTGATCAGTGAGAAGAATGTCCCTTACATTGGTGGTCAGTGAGAAGAATGTCCCTTACATTGGTGATCAGTGAGAAGAATGTCCCTTACATTGGTAATCAGTGAGAAGAATGTCCCTTACATTGGTGATCAGTGGGAAGAATGTTCCTTACATTGGTGATCAGTGGGAAGAATGTCCCTTACATTGGTGATCAGTGAGAAGAATGTCCCTTACATTGGTGATCAGTGAGAAGAATGTTCCTTACATTGGTGATCAGTGGGAAGAATGTTCCTTACATTGGTGATCAGTGAGAAGAATGTTCCTTACATTGGTGATCAGTGAGAAGAATGTCCCTTACATTGGTGATCAGTGGGAAGAATGCTCCTTACATTGGTGATCAGTGGGAAGAATGTCCCTTACATTGGTGATCAGTGGGAAGAATGTCCCTTACATTGGTGATCAGTGAGAAGAATGTCCCTTACATTGGTGATCAGTGTTAAGAATGTCCCTTACATTGGTGATCAGTGGGAAGAATGTTCCTTACATTGGTGATCAGTGAGAAGAATGTCCCTTACATTGGTGATCAGTGGGAAGAATGTCCCTTACATTGGTGGTCAGTGAGAAGAATGTCCCTTACATTGGTGATCAGTGAGAAGAATGTCCCTTACATTGGTGATCAGTGAGAAGAATGTCCCTTACATTGGTGGTCAGTGAGAAGAATGTCCCTTACATTGGTGATCAGTGAGAAGAATGTCCCTTACATTGGTGATCAGTGAGAAGAATGTCCCTTACATTGGTGATCAGTGGGAAGAATGTCCCTTACATTGGTGATCAGTGAGAAGAATGTCCCTTACATTGGTGATCAGTGAGAAGAATGTTCCTTACATTGGTGATCAGTGGGAAGAATGTCCCTTACATTGGTGATCAGTGGGAAGAATGTCCCTTACATTGGTGATCAGTGAGAAGAATGTCCCTTACATTGGTGATCAGTGAGAAGAATGTCCCTTACATTGGTGATCGGTGGGAAGAATGTCCCTTACATTGGTGATCAGTGAGAAGAATGTTCCTTACATTGGTGATCAGTGAGAAGAATGTCCCTTACATTGGTGATCAGTGAGAAGAATGTCCCTTACATTGGTGATCAGTGAGAAGAATGTCCCTTACATTGGTGATCAGTGGGAAGAATGTTCCTTACATTGGTGGTCAGTGAGAAGAATGTCCCTTACATTGGTGATCAATGGGAGGAATGCCACCCTTAAAATTGCTAAAAAGCATCATCAGTGTCATTCCGCTGGCTCTGCCAAGTGGTGTTGGCCCCAGAACTTTGCAGGCGCCATCAGATGGAAGGTCAATCAGCCACGACTCAAGAAACCCCCACTACTTCAAAAGCATAATGAAACAAGAGAGGTAATAAATAATATTGGCTGAGCTGATTATTATCCCCCCCTGATAGAAGTAAATCATCCCAGGAAGGTGTTGGGTTGCTTTCTTATAAAACTTGATCCTTTCCATAAAATGTGACATATTGCAGTCAACACACTTTGTAGAGTGGAAATATTCCAATCAGGACTTCTACTCCGGTGACAACGTCCTGCAGTCACTTTGTAGCAATTTTCTCTCTCTGTTGTCTCAATTTCGGTTTTTGGCCTGAATTTCTGGTTTCGTTTTCGGCACCAAAATTTTTATTTTTGTGCACCACTAGTTTTAACCCTTTATGTATTTGTTCTGACCTAGGTAACCACATGTCATCCGGCACCTCAGGTTGGGGGTGGGATTATAACGGTGCCAACAGATAGTAATAGAAACAAAGAGTAGTTAAGACATCACATTTATTATAGACATGATTAAAATACGATCAAGTAAAATGGAGATTCCGGGTTATATGGTGGCTAAGGGTTCATGTGTTATCCCGACACGTTTCGCCATTTTTTCCTGTACAGTTTTGCATGTTTTTCCGGTTGTTCTCAAATCCCCCTGATGAAGCCAACACTGGCGAAACATGTTGGGATATCACATGAACCCTTAGCCACCATATAACCGGAACCTCACTTGTTTCGACCACCAAAATGGAGATGTACAATGATTGATTTTACTTGATCGTATTTCAATCATGTCTATAATAAATGTGATGTTTTAATGACTCTTTTCTATTATTATTTGTTGGCACCGTTATAATCCCACCCCAACCTTCTTCAAGTATAATTTTAACCCTTCTCTACTTCATCCAAAACTAAAATGTTTTTAATACCTACATCTAATTGGTGTTCAGAGTCGTATTTACTAAATCTAGTTCCGCAACATTTGAGGTGCTGTTCATTTACAACGACACCCCAATGGACACGTAGAGCAGCGGCCAACGCACCCTGCGCTACAGAGCACCACGATTCACATACCGCATTGCCAAAAATTCGGGATGGGACAAAAATGTGGTGTCTTTTTTTTTTTGAGCTGCTCTGCCAACCTGTTCAGAATTAATAGGCTGCCGATATTCAGCCAACAGCAACACACAAAAATACTTCCACTAACATCTGCACAAGTGTGAACAGTCTAAAGCATATTATGGGAAGAATTTGATCCTGGGAGCTGACTCAACTCTCTTTGTGGGGTCAGCGTTCCTGATCAGAGTTGTTGGTTGTTAATTTGCTTCCCCCTCGAGACCAGGGCTTTTCTTTTCTACCTCCGAGCACCGTCCCTTGGTTCCACCCTCTACCCACCTCTGAGCACCGTCCCTTGTTTCCACCCCTACCCACCTCCAAGCACCGTCCCTTGATCCCACCCTCTACCCACCTCCGAGCACTGTCCCTTGGTTCCACCCCCCTACCCACCTCAGAGCACCCTCCCTTGGTTCCACCCCCTACCCACCTCCGAGCACCATTCCTTGGTTCCACCCCCTACCCACCTCCAAGCACTGTCCCTTGGTTCCACCCCCTACCCACCTCCAAGCATTGTCCCTTGGTTCCACCCCCTAACCACCTCCGAACACGTCCCTTGGTTCCACCCTCTACCCACCTCCAAGCATAGTCCCTTGGTTCCACCCTCTACCCACCTCCGAGCACCATCCCTTGTTCCCACCCCTACCCACCTCCAAGCACCGTCCCTTGATCCCACCCTCTATCCACCTCCGAGCACTGTCCCTTGGTTCCACCCCCTACCCACCTCAGAGCACCGTCCCTTGGTTCCACCCCCTATCCACCTCCGAGCACCGTTCTTTGGTTCCACCCCCTACCCAACTCCGAACACTGTCCCTTGGTTCCACCCTCTACCCACCTCCGAGCATCGTCCCTTGGTTCCACCCTCTACCCACCTCCGAGTGCCATTCCTTGGTTCCACCCTCTACCCTGGCACTAATGGGTGGCACTGATAGGTGTTACGGATGGGCATAGATAGATGGCACTGATAGGTCGCACTGGTGGGCACTGGTAGGTGACAATGATTGGCACTGGTAGGTGACAATGATGGGCAGCAATGTTGATGAGGCACTGATTAGGGACTTTGATAGGTGGCACTGTGGGCACTGATAGGTGGTGCTGGTGGGCACTGGTAGGTGGCACTGACAGGTGGCAAACATGGGCACAGATGAGCTGTGAAGCTCTCCCTGATCGGGACCGATGTCCCTCTGTCACATGCGGTACTGCATGCCATAGAATTCAATGCGGAACAAATTATTTTCGTTTCCATTAACTTCTATGGGGAAACTCGCTTTGATATGCGAGTGCTTTGGATTACGAGCATTCTCCTGGAATGGATTATCCTCGTAACTTGAGGTTCCACTGTATTAGATTTTTGTTTTTGAGCTTAGATCGGCTTCTAGTAAGGATCGGACAAATCTTAGATAACCAGCAAGCCCGGGGTCCCAAAAAAAATGCAACTTGCATTGAACCTTTCAGACCCTTTTTCCGTATCACACACCTGCTCCTGACCTCATAGAAGCCCCTCTAGTGTGGCCCTTGGATTCAGGTTTTATTTTAATTTTTTTCTGGTTTCTTGGAAATTTGTGGTTTTTGACAACAAAGCCCTTTACGACGATCGAGCTGGAAATGAAAATCCTCAGAAAATAAACAGGTCTCTGATTTGCTTCCAAGTCTGTGCGTGAGAATGTACTGAATGAATGGAGCCTGAGCAATGTCATGTGAGGGACATGGCCATACTTGGGGTCATCTTCTGGGTAATAACTCCCACAGGAACTAACGTTACAGCTGGTGCGTCGCCAGGGAGGGTTGCTGTGCTACACGGCACCGCCTCGAATAGTCTAGAATTTATTTCAGGTAATAAGGAGCCAGGTTCCTTCGTTCCCCACATGAGACGGAGCTGCTACAACATCATTTCCAACCAGCCGATCGGCATCCTAGGCCGGTGCCTTCCTAAAACGGTTTAGTCGTCAGTCAACACCTAACATAATTTACGATTGATCTGAGTTTAAATGAAATTCTTTAGCTATGCCAAATCTCCACCCAGCTGGAAAAGCCACCTGGGGTGCCCACGTGTCCCTGATTGCCCGGGACTGTCCCGCAATTGACATGTCTGTCCCTGGGTCCCGGGCACCTTCATTCTGGGACAATACAATGTCCCGGAATGAATTAGAGAACACAGCCACCCCCTACTAACTAATAACTACATTTCCGGAACTGGTTGCTAGCAGGGCTGGCCTTAGGTGTTCAGGCGCCCTGTGCGAGCTAATCCTGTGGCGCCCCCCCCATCTTCACCCCTCGCCCCCTGGTCACCTAAACATACACAAAGAGGAAAAAAATGCCACCGCGGGTGTAATACAATCGCGAAGGGGGGTGCCGGTTTGACACCCCCCCAGTGTGTGGTACCCGTGGGCGACTCGCCCCCCCCTTAGTACGCCTCTGGGTGGTCGCACGGCGCCCCTGTTGCCCATGGCGCTCTGTGCGGCCGCACAGCTCGCACACCCCAAAGGCCGGCCCTGGTTGCTAGGGCATCTTGCAACCAGTGACAATTTTACTCTCAGACAGTGAGACCGGGAGCGAGGCTTGCGCCTAGTGCAGCACTGCTGTCCCCACCCACCTCGGCACCTCCTCCTTCTCCGGCACCCAGCGGCAAGCAGCAGGGAACTGTTGTGATCTTCACTCTCCAGATCGTGACGCCACTCCTTTCCTTTAATGCACGGGGCTCATGCAGAGGGAGTGACAGCAGCACTGCATCTGGTGGCAGGCTATGGGTGGCACGCGGCACTGCATCTAGTGGCAAGTGGCACATTCACCTGACAAATAACCCGTCGCCAAATTCCCCATCAACACCGAGACTCCATTTCCCGCTGCCCCCCCTCATCTTTTTTTGGGGAAGGTGAGAGAGGGGGTGTGTCCCTGAATGGCAGTTTGGAAATGTGGTCACCCTACAACCATCCCTCCCCGGGCATACCTTCTGCTTGCCCACTATCTACAATCCCTCAATAAGGACCTACAGTGTTCAAGACAACTTACGCCCTTTGAAACTCAATCTACTACGGGGGAGTCAGAGACAGTCCCCTCCCATTCCTCCCTCCCTTCCGACATACCCCCCCCCCCCCTTCCCTTACCCTGTCTCCCACACACCTTACCCCTCCCAGGTATACCCACATATCAGCACCACCTCTCTACCCCACACACAGCTCCGACCCACCTACCCCAGTTACAAGGCACAGGACGAAGTTATAGCCACCTTTTTCCAACTACAACTGGCGCTCACTCCTAAGGGGAAACTTGCTGCTATAACGCCTCGTGCCAAACAAGGCATTGCCCGACAACAGTTCCAGCAATTAGGCAACTACCGAGCTTGCTTCAGGCCTCTCCACGTATTACCATTCTCTGCCAAATTTAAAGAGGAAGTAAACCAAGTTATAAAAAAAAAAAACACCAGCTGCAAGACAAGGGCATAATGAGCTAGTATGCATAGCATACTAGCTCCTTATGTAATACTTACCTCCGGTCGAAGCCCCCGCAGCCGTCCTCTTCCAACGCTCGGGAAGACGACATCTTGCCTGGGAGTTACTTCCGGGTATCGCGGCTCCAGCGCTTTGATTGGTTGTAAATGTATTCTGTGACCTTGTAAATATCTATTGTATTACCGTGTTCAAGATATTTGTACAAGCTTCTTACTTATTACTTTTCAATAAAAGAAATTATTTGGAAGAAAAAAAATACTTTAGCTAATGGTGATCAATTATACCAAAAAAAATATATAATATGGCAGACCAGGCAGTGACAGATTCGGGGTAATCAAGCTCAACGTGACCCATTTACGCTCTACATACGTGTAACTGGGTCATGCAAACATAGGCATGCTATTATTGTTGATCATTTATATAGGACTGTCATGGTCTGGATAAGTAATCAAAAGAAGGTTTGTTCATTAATATAGGTTCCTTCCCTCTTGGAACTTAAAGGAGAGGTCCACCCACAATGGAAGGGTTTTTTGGATCGATAATATGATTATACGCTTACTTTTGGGGCCCAGTGGAGAACGTTCCCTTGTAATCCTAGTTTTTTCACCCCCAGGATGTGGCCTCACTATGAGAATGCATTATAGAGATTATTGTTACAGTTTGGGTTGCAGGACCAGCAGTGCCTTGGAGCATTCTGAAGGTGGGGAAGAGGTCATAGCTTTATGATGTGCTTCATCCATATTAATGGGCTGAAGCTGGGAAAGTACAAAGCCAATGGATAAGGACTGATCTGCCTTTATCATACCAAATCAATGTGTTTTAAGTAGATCTAGAGTTTAACCTTGGATATGTTGGGTTTCAAAACCACTTAAAGGGGAGGTCCACCCAAAATGGATGGGTTTTTGGAGGGGAAGAAGTCATAGCTATATGATGTGCTTCATCTGTATCTGTGGGCTGGAGCTGGGCCAATACAAAGCCAATGAATGAGGACTGATCTTCCTTTATCATTCCAAATTAATCCCTTTTCTTCCTCTCACTTTCTTTGAAGTTTACAGTTTAATCTTTGATATGTTGGGTTTCAACACCAAAAGATTAAAGCCTATTAGAGTTTTTGATGCAGAGCTCCTAATACAGACATATGACTTAAACCCAGCACTCCAACAACACCACCATCACTTTCTCGCACGCCTTTTTAGATGTGGGCCCACACATTATGAAGATACATTTTACAGTTTAGGTTGCAGGACCAGCAGTGCCTAGAGACCATCCTACAAGGGGGGGGGGGGGAGAGGTTGGAGTGTTATGACATGCTCCCCCCATATAAGTGGGCTTGAGCTGAGCCAGTACAAGCCAATGGATGAGGATTGATCTGCCTTTATCATACCAAATCAATCTGTTTTGAGTAGATGTAGAGTTTAACCTTTTATATGTTGGGTTTCAACAACAGGAGATCAGAGCTGAAGTTTTTTTGATATAGAGCTCTTCATACAGAGAGGTGACTTACATCTAGCACCCCACCACCACAGCCCCATTAACACCACCAACACTGCCAACACAATCAACGCCAACACTATCACAAGACCATCACCACCACCAACACCATTAACGCCACCAACACAACAAAGACCAACACCATCACCAACAGCAAGACCTTTACCACCAACAAGACCACCACCGTCATCAACACAACCAACACCAAGCCCAAGCCAAAAATGAATTCTTCCCAAAAAACGTAAACCCTCGTTACTCCTCATACTCAACTCTCTTGCACGATTTTCACATTAGGAAGATACATTTTACAGTTTAGGTTGCAGGACCAGCAGTGCCTAGAGGGGGAAGGGGGGAAGAGGTTGTAGTGTTATGACGTGCTCCCTCCGTATAAGTTGGCTTGAGCTGAGCCAGTACAAGCCAATGGATGAGGATTGATCTGCCTTTATCATACCAAATCAATCTGTTGTGAGTAGATCTAGAGTTTAACCTTTTATATGTTGGGTTTCAACAACAGGAGATCAGAGCTGAAGTTTTTGATATAGAGCTCTTGATACAGAGAGGTGACTTACATCTAGCACCCCACCACCACAGCCCCATTAACACCACCAACACTGCCAACACAATCAACGCCAACACTATCACAAGACCATCACCACCACCAACACCATTAACACCACCAACACAACCAAGACCAACACCATCACCACCACCAAGACCATCACCACCAAAAAAAACACCACCATCATCAACACAACCAACACCAAGCCCAAGCCAAAAATGTATTCCCAAAAAACATAAACCCTTGTTACCCCTCATACTCAACTCTCTTGCACAATTTTCACATTATGAAGATACATTTTACAGTTTAGGTTGCAGGACCAGCAGTGCCTAGAGACCTTCCTACAAGGGGGGGAAGAGGTTGTAGTGTTATGATGTGCTCTTCCCGTATAAGTGGGGTTGAGCTGAGCCAGTACAAGCCAATGGATGAGGATTGATCTGCCTTTATCATACCAAATCAATCTG
Organism: Rana temporaria; assembly: GCF_905171775.1. NCBI lineage: Eukaryota > Metazoa > Chordata > Amphibia > Anura > Ranidae > Rana > Rana temporaria. The sequence goes on along the minus strand of NC_053500.1, from coordinate 142,415,799 downwards.
TTGTGAGTAGATCTAGAGTTTAACCTTTTATATGTTGGGTTTCAACAACAGGAGATCAGAGCTGAAGTTTTTGATATAGAGCTCCTGATACAGAGAGGTGAGGTGACTTACATCTAGCACCCCACCAACACCAACACCATTAACACCATTAACACCACCAACACCATTAACACCACCAACACTGCCAACACAACCAACACCACCACCACCATGAGGACCATCACCACCAACACCAACACCACCATCAACACAACCAACACCAAGCCCAAGCCTAACATTTTTTCTTCCCAAAAAACATTACTCCTCGTTACCCCTCATACTTAACCCTCTTGCATAATTCTCAAACACCAACACCAAACACCAACACCAAAAGTGGTGTCAAGGTCCCAGCACAGAAATATACTATCAAGATGACAAAAATTTGAGCACCACCTATTCAAAGTACAAAGAGAACAAGAAAAAAGATAAGAGGATTTTTTGTTTGGAAAAGAAAAAACATGACAAGAGATGTTCATATACTCAAACATAGTTTTGGTTATGAAAGTTTGCCTAAAGCGGTTATGCTAATCAGCTGCCTTTCTCAGCATGAAGTTCAGTAGAGTGTGAATTTCGGATGAGTTATTTTAAAGTATTTAAAGGCTTTGCATTGTTGTGGGTCAATATCTTGCATGGTATGCCAGTATATAGATGTAGAAAATTACAATTGTCTGCAGTTGATCTTAAACAGGAAGAAACAAAGAAAACCTTACATTGCCCCTTCCTCATGTTTTGACACAAACTCTGTGTTTTTGTTGCAGGATATGACATCAACATGACTGTGCGAGCTCGCTGATGCCCCTTCAAATGAGAGAAGACTTTCCTTGGTAGCACCAACGCCATCTAGAGACAGAAATCTCTTCATCATTTCTTCCCCTTGAGCGTCCCCTGTGAGCCTTCAAAACTGTTTCTCCAAAGGGTTTTGCAAAAATTAAGACTGTTTTCAAAAGCAGAAGCACCGCCGTCCACAACTGAAGTGATGGGCAGCGTGCGCACCAACCGCTACAGCGTTGTATCTTCAGAAGAGGACGGAATGAAGTTGGCCACCATGGCAGTTGCCAACGGGTATGGCAACGGTAAGAGCAAAATACATACCAGGCAACAGTGCCGGAGCCGCTTCGTCAAGAAGGACGGCCACTGCAACGTTCAGTTCGTCAACGTCAGTGAAAAGGGACAGCGCTACTTATCTGACATCTTCACAACCTGCGTGGACATTCGTTGGCGATGGATGCTGGTCATCTTTTGTCTAGCCTTTATCCTGTCTTGGCTTTTCTTTGGCTGTGTCTTCTGGTTGATCGCTTTACTCCACAATGACTTGGGCGCCGGAGAAAATCACAAATCTTGCGTGACGGAAGTCAGAAGCTTCACGGCAGCTTTCCTGTTCTCCATCGAAACACAGACAACCATCGGCTATGGGTTCCGATGCGTCACGGACGAGTGCCCAGTGGCTGTTTTCATGGTGGTGTTCCAGTCTATCGTGGGTTGCATCATTGACGCCTTCATCATAGGCGCTGTTATGGCTAAGATGGCCAAGCCAAAAAAGAGAAATGAGACTTTGGTTTTTAGTGACACTGCGGTCATAGCCATGAGAGACGGAAAGCTGTGCTTGATGTGGAGAGTGGGCAACCTCCGAAAGAGCCATCTGGTAGAAGCTCACGTGCGAGCTCAGCTGCTTAAGTCTCGCATTACGTCGGAAGGGGAGTACATCCCCCTGGATCAAATAGATATTAATGTTGGCTTTGACAGTGGCATAGACAGAATATTCTTGGTCTCACCAATTACAATAGTTCATGAAATGGACGAAGACAGTCCACTCTACGATCTTAGCAAACAGGACCTGGAGAACTCTGACTTTGAAATCGTGGTGATACTGGAAGGTATGGTGGAGGCCACAGCAATGACCACACAATGTCGGAGCTCCTACCTTGCTAATGAAATATACTGGGGCCATCGATACGAGCCAGTTCTCTTCGAAGAAAAGAGTTACTACAAAGTAGACTACTCCAGGTTCCACAAAACATACGAAGTGCCCAACACGCCGGTATGTAGCGCCAGGGACTTCGCCGAAAAGAAATATATCCTTTCCAATGCGAATACTTTTTGCTACGAGAACGAAGTGTCCCTCACAAGCAGAGAGGAAGAAGGCAGCGACAACGGCCTGCCAGATAGCATGAGCACGGGCATGCATCCCGAAATGGACAACCACAACCAAGTTTCTCTTGATCCTAGACCTCTAAGGCGAGAATCTGAAATATGACTGAAAAACTACAGCTGGTCAAAATAGCTGGTCAGCAGCACCCGTTGCTAAGCAGGGGCCCAATGCAGTTTTCAGCTGTCGGTACTGATGGACAGAGGCGAAACGGATCCAGCTTCCCACAGCTGACGGGAAGCTATTGCAAAAAAGATTGGCAAGCGTAGGGTGTGGTGGTCTAAACTGGAACTTCTAGACTTGCGTTCCACGTCACTGGACATGCCCCCCCCCCCAACCATGCACTGTTCCTTGTGACAACAACAGGCTGTGCAGGGACACTACAGAAAACATCGCAAGCAGACAAGACGTTGTAGAGCCGATTTCTCAACCTCTTGGTCACATTCATAACTGTAAGACCTTGTTCCACCAGTTTTGTTCCTGGTGAGCTATACAAAAAAATATAAAAAACGATAGGCAGCTGGGAACTTGAGACAAAGCACTAAACCTTTTTCAAGTGTAACCCAAAAGGCACATAATGTAAAGGAAAAAAAATAAAATAAATTATGTATATTTTATATTTTTGACAAAACTTGAACTTGCAGATAAAGCTTTTTGAGTTTTCAAACTTCTCTCTCTCTCAAATATTGGGAACAAGTCCATTTTTAATGGCATAACAATAGGCAACTATCTGCCTTAAACCATAAGCTGCTGCTACTTACACCCTACCAGTTCTGTTGTGGTGTTCCTTTTTTTTTTTTAGTTTCAGTGTTTCAGTCATGTACAAGAAATAACGGCCAGAACCCGTAAAGAGCAATTGGCCAAAAAAAAAAATGTAAGAAAAGCAAAAGCCAAATTTAAAAATTCTGTGAGAAAGCTATTAGTAACCCACAGACGTATCTATACACTCATTTGCATATTTAGCTAGCGGAATTTGTGACTAATGCTTTTTAGAAAGAGCTGCAATGCAGTCCTCCTATAGCAAAGATAGAATATATTTTTTTATAGCGAGAAAAGGAAAAAGAAATAAAAAAAAATAAAGACGTAAAGACAATGTAATTGTATACCAAAGATAATGCAGACATTTGTATTATTTAAAAAACCTGCTGGGTCTTTTTTTTTTTTTTAGAAGCGAGTAGTAAAGATGGCTAAAAAAAGAGAGAAAAGAGACAATGAAACCTCCTGCTGCTAATTACTAGTCCTATTTTGGGATTTCAATAAAACTTTTTTTTTTTTTGCGTAGAAGAAAAAAAAATAGTTTCTCCCAGGCGGCAACCGCAAAAAAAAAATCCACTTTCCTGTTAGTCAAGTAAGGTCAGGGTGCAAGGTCAAGTGTGCTGGGGGCATTCCAAATTTGCGGGAGTTGATTCCGCATTTTTTTGTTAAGCCCTTGACATGACCTGATGTAAAAAAACATTTTTTTTTCTAAAGTTCTACCTGTTCCAAAATTCCAAGGGGTACAGGGTGCAACCTTTTTATTTTTTATTTTTTTGGCACATTGAGAAACAAAGATATGACAGCAATGTGTGAATGTTCGCAGAGCGCAGAGTTTATTTCCGGGATAAAGGAGATCAGTGGATTGATCTCGTATCAAATAATATGAGTTGGAAAAAAAAAAAAAAGAACCTCATTTTGGAACCGTTGGAAGGCCTTGGAAAAATGATTATTTGGAGCAGATGACACTGTAAAGGAATTTCTAATAATTGTAAACACGGGAAAGTGAAATCTTTGATTCATTCCTTTAGTTTGGCCGGGAATACTTTGGTATGAAGGGCCATGTGTGAACCATATTGACATTTTTTCTCACTTGTGTCAGCTGCGAAAGGTAGCACGGTTGCAGACTTTGCACGCCGTAATCTTTCCCTTTTTTTTTTTAATTGGGCAGAAACGGTTTTGTGCTGGACTGGACTGTGACCTTTTGAGAGCCACGGTTCCAAATGAGGTCCTTTTGAGGGGGGAAAAAAAATATAGTGCTGGGTCCATTTTACCTTCAAACTTCCCTTAACTCTCCCAACCAACCGCGGTCGCAGACCTTGCACAGACTTTGCCTGCCGTAATCTTTCCCTTTTTTTTTAATTGGGCAGAAATGGTTTTGTGCTGGACTGGACTGTGACCTTTTGAGAGCCACGGTTCCAAATGAGGTCCTTTTTGAGGGGGAAAAAAAGAATATAGTGCTGGGTCCGTTTTACCTTCAAACTTCCCTTAACTCTCCCAACCAACCGCGGTTGCAGACCTTGCACAGGCTTTGCCTACCGTAATCTTTCCCTTTTTTTTAATTGGGCAGAAATGGTTTTGTGCTGGACTGGACTGTGACTTTTTAGAGCCACTGTTCCAAATGAGGTCCTTCGAGGGGAAAAATAGAATATAGTGATGGGTCCGTTTTACCTTCAAACTTCCCTTAACTCTCCCAACCAAATATTTTGGAATATATATCTTTTATAAATGGATCACGGATCTTTAATAAACCTATTTTTTTTTTCAACTGGGTCATCAAGAACCACTATAAGTAAAACTTTACCTCTGTTGAAAACAGGTGAAGTAAGTAACGTGATTCTTTTGCCATTAGGAGAACACGTCTTTTTTTTTTTTGAAGACCAGAGTTGGGTTAGCATTGGCCAAAGCCATGGTTGCTCACACTGTGGCCCTTCAGCTGCTGCGAAACTACAAGTCCCATCATGCCATTGCTTTTAGGAGTCATGCTTGTAACTGTTAACCTTGCAATGTCTCATGGGACTTGTAGTTCTGCAACAGCTGTAGGGCCACATGTTGGGCACCCATGGCCTAAGCAGAAGATGCAACTTTAAGGGTGTGTGAGCTCCAAGCTTGAACAAATATCTGTTTCAATGTATGCCATTAAAAATACCCTTGTCCATAACTGTGGTCTTTTGGGCATGTGAAGGAACCTTTGACTGGTGAGGGGGGGGGGGTTTACAATGATGGGGTAAATTAGGTCTGTAGAACATGGCCGAACATTTGTCTAATGGAAGAATTGTTCTTGTTGGCCACAGTACCCAGATTGTCCTTTTTAATGCCTTCTACTGTAGGATTGGAGGAACGAAAAGGAGCAATTTAATTGCTATGGCCAACCAGAGCCCCTGGATTAATAAATCCTTTTTTTTTGGTGATGCCTAACAAGTCATATAGCCAGAGACCTCCTGTTTTTAGCAAACCTGCGTACGCAAGCAGAGCTGTACTTAAAATATGACCTGTAAAAACTACACAAGTGATTGCATGAAACAACCAGTGAGCTTGAACAATTACTTTTTCTGCAGCATGTAATCAAATAGACATTAGTTAGACTTGGGAGTTGGGTAGGCCTTTTTTTTTTATCTGACTGGTTGGTTTACTGTTTGAAGACTTAAAGAGAACCTGTCAGGATGGAATTATGGGAATGGCATGAAAGCCAATCAAAGGGGTAACCAAATTGCTGGCCGGCTTACTGTTATGTCTCACATGCCACCCCCCTAGCCTCTAAGTTTGCAGTGCATGAGTTGACAAGCGGGCATCGTTGGGTTTAAGTCGACCTCTGCTAAAGCATTGGACTCAGTAAAGCTAAATAAGATGGGAATCCAAATTCTTTGCTTCAGTAGGTACAGTTTTAACATATATTCAGCATAATTCCATTAGTGATGGGTTCTCTTTAATGTATGTTGCATATGTTGGTATGGACCTCACTGTGCATGGGAAGAGGTGTTATGGTCCACCAAAGCTTAGTTGATTAACCTTCAAGCTACGAGCTTTATAATTTGATTGTACAATCTCCTTCAGGTCTACCATCTTCAGGTCTTCAGGTAGACCTTCACCTATGTAGTACAAGGGCCAGCCTGATTACCTTGTTTCATGGGAAGAGGTGTTATGGTCCAACAAAGCTTAGTTTAAATAACCTTTAAGCTATGAGTTTTACAACTTGATTGTCCAATCTCCTTAAGGTCTACCATCTTCAGGTAGACCTTCAGGTCTACCATCACCTATGTCATGGGTGCTCAACCTGTGGCTCTCCAGCTGTTGCGGAACTACAATTCCCATGAGGCATTGCAAGCCGCTGACAGGTACAAGCATGTCTCCCAAAGGCTGAGGCATTATGGGAATTGTAGTTTTGCAACAGCTGGAGAGCCACAGGTTGAGCACCCATGACCTATGTAGTACAAGGGCCAGCCTGATTACCTTGTTTCATGGGAAGAGGTGTTATGGTCCAACAAAGCATAGTTTAAATAACCTTCCAGCTATGCGTTTTACAACTTGATTGTCCAAACTCCTTTAGGTCTACCATCTTCAGGTAGAACTTCAGGTCTACCATCACCTATGTAGTACAAGGGCCAGCCTGATTACCATGCTTTAGCAGGCCCTTACGTTTTGTAGTTTTGGTCAATCTAAAGGAGGCCGTACAATCAAATTTTTAATCCATGCCAACTTTACACTTAAAGGCATCAAAGTCCAAAACTATTTGAGCAATAAAACTCTGGAATTGTTTTGTTTGAGGAATTATAACAGGATGTAACTGTTTTAATGCTGGAAAATGTCTGTTGTTTGACTCCCCTAAGTTGAGTGGTATCTTGATATAACACGGTCTCACCCCAAAGGGTCCTGACGCGCTCCTAAGGACAGGAGAAACATTTGTGGAAGAGCCAACTTGATCAAGTTGGTAAAAACTGGAGTAAGAAAGACTTGGGAAAGCAAAGCCATTTCCAATAACCACAAATCGGCATCCAATTGCCACCAAGTTTCTCGCTGTAGTTTTCATACATCAGGTCACTCGAGAGTCCAGAATGCAAAATAATGTTCCGTTGTTGTGTATGTGGTTGGTTGGACAACAATGCAAATTTTGTGGCTTTGTGTTGGATCAGACGATAGTTCTGCCCATGTTTGGCCATTGTTAAGACCATTTATTGCCAGATAACCAAACTAGAGAGGGCATAGGCCTCATTCAAGAACTGTAGAACCAGTTAAGATTCCTACTGCCATGTCATCAGAAAATAGAAGAAACGTTGGTTTCTACAGCAACCTTCGCGTCCTCCGCTTTCAGTCATGAGCCCCACTATTCCTAGAACAAAATCCAGTCTGTTCTTCACCGGTTTTTTAGTTTCTATGTACCTGCTGCTAAAATTCATTGTTTAAAAAATAAAATTAAAAAAGGGAAGATGGCAAACACCAAAGAGTATTTTGTGAAAAAGACAAGTCTCCTTGTGCATCCCTCCTCTATGATGGACCTTTGGCCACCCTCTGCCGTTCATCATCGCCACCAATGTGGATTTCCTCCCCCCCCCCCCCCCCCGGTTCCTGCAGGCTTTCGTTTCAGACCTAAAATTAGAAAAGTTTGTACCCCCCATTGCATCTAATTAAAACACACTAAGCTAAATTTAGCATGGACATTGCCGTGGCAACCAGATTGCAAGCTCAGTATACCACGCTCAATCCACGCTCAATTCAAGCAAGACTGTCTCTTTCGTAATCAAGCCGAGAGACCTTTGCATGCTTTAAAAAAAAAAACAGAAGCAATGTAGTAATCCATAGCAACCAATCAGGATCGCTTTTTTTAATGCAAGGTATCATTTTGTTGCTACGGATTACTGTAACCAATTTTAGCTGACAATTTGTGCTTCTTATGCAAGAAAAAAACAAAAAACAGCCCTGGGGGGGGGGGGGGGGGGGTGTCTTGATCCAGAGAGGAGGGATGTTGGTCTCTGTATTTTATTATGTCTGCAACGGCGTCAAGCCTCATTTAAAAAAAAAAGAAGAAGAAGAAAAAAAAGAGGTTTGTTGCCCCTAGCAACCAGCCTCAGCTGCTGCTGAACCTTCCCCAGGCCCTTCGTTTTTTTTATAAAGGAGGCCCCCGGGATCTCTCTCCAAAGCATTTTAGGGACTACACGTGGGCTGACGTTCAAAGTAACCCATAGTAACCAATAAAGAGTTCTTCCTCTTGGTTGCCACGGGTGACGGAACTTCTAACATCATTATTGCCCCTCGGCCTTATAGGCCGGCCACATAGAGTCTTATTTCATTACAAGAATCCCTTTGTATTTACAACTTGAATCAGACTTGCTATGCACTTTGACGTTTTTATCTTTATTTCTATAAACAGGCAATCTGTGACTATGTCAAAAAGAACCACAAGCCCCAGAATTCCCGCGAGCAAGGCATGCTGGGACTTGCTGTCCTTTAGCATCTCTACAGAATGCTAATAATACAGTAGATTTCATGAATACCCGCTCCGATCGCACAGAATTTGTCGAATCCATAAAGTCCTGGATGTTATATTATCTATGAAAAGATACATTGTATAGATAGATATTATCTATGAAAAGATACATTGTAATAAGGAAAAAAAATCCCTTTTTCTGTATTTAAAGCCAAATGTATGTATATATATATATATACAAAGTATGTCCTGAAAACACGATATGCCAATAGCGGTATGATGATGCAGAGAATTCTGGGAGAAGGACGCCTAGAATTTTAGATCTAGAACCTCAGATGTCCCCGATCTTACGGGCGGATGTTATTTATTAAAGCATGGTCTTCAAAGTTGAAAGTGTTTTTATAGTTTCTACAGTTTTTTTTTTTTTTCATACGGTTTAGTAGCTTTTTCAAATTTTTACATGTTTTGTCTTTTTTTTTTTTTTGTAAAAAAAAAAAACCCTTTGTCTTCACCACCATGCAGTTTTTGCACTTGTTCAGAGAGGGAAATCAGATAAAAAAATCATTAATTCTAAATAATTCAGCGTTAAACAGAGATCGTGCAGTTTGTAGACATTTGTTTCATAGTTAAAATATTTACGATGCAGTCTATAAACAGCCCCCGGTTTTATTACCAGTTGACCACGCCAGCAGATCCATTATATTTCCACTGCCTGTTCCAGGCCAAGCTGGCCAGTAAAGGTTACAGTTAAAGTCAGGGCTTTTTTTCCCAAAGAATAGGTGCAGGTACTCCTCCCTTCTGAGTCACCCCGTCCTTTCTGCCCCTACCCACCTCCGAGCACTGTCCCTTGGTTCCACCCTCTACCCACCTCCATCCAAGCTTCATCCCTATTGATCCTGCTGGGTAGATCCATTATATTTCCACACCCTGTTCCAGGCCAAGCTGGCCAGAAAAAGTTACAGTCAGGGCTTTTTTAACTTAAAGAATAGGTGCAGGTACTCCTCCCTTCTGAGTCACCCCCTCTTCTACGCCCCTTACCCACCTCCGAGCACCGTCCCTTGGTTCCACCCCCTACCTATCTCCAAGTACTGTCCCTTGGTTCTACCCCCTACCCACCTCCAAGAACTGTCCCTTGGTTTCACCCCCTACCCACCTCCAAGCACTGTCCCTTGGTTCCACCCCCTACCCACCTCCAATCACTGTCCCTTGGTTCCACCCCCTACCTATCTCCAAGCACTGTCCCTTGGTTCCACCCCCTACCCACCTCCGAGCACCATCCCTTGGTTCCACCCCCTACCTACCTCCAAGCACTTTCCCTTGTTTTCACCCTCTACCCACCTACAAGCACTGTCCTTATTGATCCCGCTGGGTAGATCCCTTATATTTCCACTTCTTGTTCCAGGCCAAGCTGACCAGCACAGGTTACAGTTACAGTCATTTTTTTTCTCAAAAAATAGGTTCAGGTGCTCCTCCCTTCTGAGTCACCCCCTCTTCTCCGCCCCTTCGAGTTCCGTCCCGCCCCCTTCACACCTCTGAGCACCATCCCTATTGATCCTGCTGAGCAGATCCATTATATTTCCATTTCCAGGCCAAGCTGGCCAGCAAAGGTTACAGTAACTCCTCTCTTCTGAGTAACCCCCTCCTTTTCACCCCCTACCCACCTCCGAGCACCGTCCCTTGGTTCCACCCTCTACCCATCTCCAAGCACCATCACTATTGATCCCGCTGGGTAAATCCATTATATTTCCACTCCCTGTTCCAGGCCAAGCTAGCCAGCAAAAGTTACAGTTACAATCAGGGCTTTTTTACTCAAAGAATAGGTGCAGGTACCCCTCCCATCTGAGTCACCCCCTCTTCTACGCCCCCTACCCACCTCCGAGATTTTGCCCGAATTTTGATTTATAGTGAAAAGAATTGCACATGCCACAGCTCAAGGAACCCCTAGCTGTCCCTGGAGGAACCCTGGCTTAGGATAATTAAGTCCCGTCCCTTGGTTCCACCCCCTACCCACCTCCGAGCACTGTCCCTTGGTTCCTCCCCCTACCCACCGCCGAGCACCGTCCCTTGGTTCCACCCCCTACCTACCTCCAAGCACTGTCCTTATTGATCCCGCTGGGTAGATCCATTATATTTCCACTTCTTATTCCAGGCCAAGCTGACCAGCACAGGTTACAGTCATTTTTTTTCTCAAAAAATAGGTGCAGGTGCTCCTCCCTTCTGAGTCACCCCCTCTTCTCCGCCCCTCCGAGTTCCGTCCCGCCCCCTTCACACCTCTGAGCACCATCCCTATTGATCCTGCTGAGCAGATCCATCATATTTCCAGTTCCAGGCCAAGCTGGCCAGCAAAGGTTACAGTAACTCCTCCCTTCTGAGTCACCCCCTCCTTTCCACCCCCTACCCACCTCCGAGCACCGTCCCTTGGTTCCACCCTTTACCCATCCCCAAGCATCATCACTATTGATCCCGCTGGGTAAATCCATTATATTTCCACTCCCTGTATCAGGCCAAGCTAGCCAGCAAAAGTTACAGTTACAATCAGGGCTTTTTTACTCAAAGAATAGGTGCAGGTACCCCTCCCTTCTGAGTCACCCCCTCTTCTACGCCCCCTACCAATCTCCGAGATTTTGCCTAAATTTTGATTTATAATGAAAAGAATTGCACATGCCACAGCTCAAGGAACCCCTAGCTGTCCCTGGAGGAACCCTGGCTTAGGATAATTGGTATGGACAAACATGGGAGCCATTTGAGCTGCACCACCCTCCCCCCGTTTCGTCCTCTCCGTCCCCTGCTGTAGTGAAATTTATCAGAAAAATGCAGTTGGAATCCTTTCACTGTTTGTTACAAATTCTTCTTTTTCCTTCCTGAAATACTTGAATCGGGACATTGGAACGATGTCTTACCAGAACACTGCGGGGGAAGCTACGCGCGTCATACCTAGATCGATCGTAGCTTCCATAGAGCAGGTCACGAGATGCCTTCACATCCATCTTATAAATATATAAATATATTATATATACATATATATAGAGAGAGAGATATTTCTTTTCTTTTAACATAAAGAGGCCTTTTATAACACAAAGTGTACCTGTTGGTCACACACAGAAAGTAGCGGGCGAATGCTAATCGCTCGACAGCAAAGCAGCCACCTCGCTGCGCCGTGTGCGGTCACCTGATCCAAACCTGGCGTGGTGTGCGTCTGACGGGTACAACGCTATTTTAATTAGCACCCCCCCCTCCTCCGATCCATACTACCCAATAGGGAGAGCGAATACGTTATTTTATTTATTTGTTGGACTTGTGGGCGGGATACCATGTAACAAATCAGGGAGGGGGGGGGCGGAGTGTAATGAATTTTATTTTATACTTACGGTAAAGACAAAGGGTTTTTTACGTTTTTATGTTTTTTTTTTCTTCTTTGCTCCTATTGGATCTAGTTTAATATTTGGGGGTAACTAAGAGATAACATGTACTGTAATGTCTTTAAAAACTCTGGCCGTTCCCCCCCCGACCGGCGGAAGGTCGAAGGGCGCGGCCTGGTCGCTATCTTTTAGCCATTTTTTTTTTTTTAACTCTTGTTGCCGTGCTGTCTACATGTTGTGAACAGCGGATGACAATCATTGTAAATAAGTATCTTGTTTCTGGCTGTAGCCTTTTTTTTTATTGTATCGAAGTCTTCCTACAAAAATGTACTGCACAAAAATCCTGGATTGTACAGATTTTTTTATTAATATTATGTCTTATTTTATTATTTCTAAAATAAAATAAAAATTTCAATTTCACTTCTGCCTGGTTTCTGATTTGTAGAATCGTTGATTCTGGGGAAATGGGGGGGGCGCACTATAGCCCTGGGAGGGGGGGTCGGGGTTCACACCTTTGTAGTCAACAAGGTCATCTAGAACCTAGGGGGAACATGCCAAATTGTGCCCCCCCCAAGATGTATGAGCAATACACAGCAATCACATGGTACAGGCCGGTACAGTGATCTGTCATCGGCTGTGTCCGGTGGGCACAGTGGGTGATAGATCACTGTACCAGCCTACTGCCAGTACCCTGTGATTGCTGTGACCAATCACAGCAGATCACATGACAATTGTATACAATGGATGGCTTCCGATGAAAATGGTTCTATCCTACAAATCTGCACTCATAGGCCGAGTACTCACGATCAAACATGTCCGATGAAACCGGTCCGCGGACCGTTTTCATCGGACATGTCTGCCCGGGGACTGCCCGGGGACTTCTGTTCGATGGCCGTACACACCATCGAACAGAGGTCCGCGCGTAAACAATACGCGGGGCTTGTCCGCGGTGTCGCCGCGTCGATGACACGGTGTCGCCGCGACAATGACGCGGCGACGTGGGCGGCCTGCCTTTAAAATGCTTCCACGCATGCGTCAAAGTCATTCGACGCATGCGAGGGATGGCAGGCGGCAGGACATGTACGGTAGGTCTGTACAGACGACCGTACATGTCCGGGCGGACAGGTTTTCAGCGGACTGTTTTAAAGCAAGTCCAGTTTCCAGTTGTCCGCTGGAAACCTGTCCGATCCGCCCGAAAAAGGTCCGCTCGGGCCTACACACGGCCAAACATGTCTGCTGAAACTGGTCCGCGGACCAGTTTCAGCAGACATGTTTGGTCGTGAGTACGGGGCCATACTAGAGGCCTGGCGTTGTATCTCAACGTTTAATAAAAGTAAGGCTGCAGTCACAGCTCTGCGTTTCGAATCGCGGGCAGGTGTGGTGCGATTCTGCCCATAATTTCAAAGCGCGCGTGTGTGAATGATAAATCGCAGAAAGCACATTTGAGACGCCGTTCATTTGAATGGCACCTAAAATCGCACTGTAATCGGGGCAACCCGCATCGCCTGAAGCATATCACCCCCTAAAAGTATCTCCTGAACTCTTTTCTGGGGGCGACAAGCTTCACACGATGCGGGTTGCCACGGTTTATAGCGCGAGCATCGCGGCAGAACCGCACAGCGATTTTAGGTGCCATTCAAATGCCACCTCGGCGCTTTGAAATCGCAGGGGCAGAATCGCGGCAAATCTGCCCACGGTTCAAGACGCTGAGATGTGAAAATGCAGCTTAGAGTTAAAATACTCACAAAAGTGTTAAAAAACACAGGCATTTGTCAAATCCAGTACCGGGTTTTCCTTTCCAATGACCAATGATCAACTCCCATGACCAATGGGCAAGACTCCATCAGCACACCACAACGTCAAGTAGACTGCGATTCAAGGGACAAGCCCTCTTCATCGGAGCTCTGTTCCTGAGAGCTTACAATCTAATCGGAATGGGCAAGTGATACAAAAGGTAATAATTGTACAAGTTGAGTTGATAAAGAAAGTAAAAGTTTAGCTTGTGGGTGGAGGAGGGATAGGGTTCCCTGAAGAGATGAGTTACAAGGGATCTTCTAAAGGTGGTCAGAGTAGGAGATAGCCGGACAGATTGGGGTAGGGAGTTCCAGAGGACGGGAGAGGCTCAAGAGAAGTCCTGGAAATGAATGAGAGAAGAGACAATGAGGGGAGATAGGGAACCGGAAGTCTTGGGAGGTGCGGAGAGGACGGTTTGGGTGATATTCTGGGATGAGATTAGTGATGTACCTGTGGATGGCTATGTGTGGTAGCATTGGAAATTTTTTTTTTGGTGGGCAATTTGAAGACAATGGAAGGATTGGCAGAGAGGGGTGGCAGACACTGAATGGTTGGTAAGCTGGATGAGTCAGGCAGCAGCAGGGCCGTCTTTAGCACGGGGCAAAAGGGGCAGCTGACCCGGGCCCAATCATTGTCGTGGGGCCCTAAGCAGCTGCCCCTTTGAGCCCACACTGCCTGCAAATAGTTGATAAGTGAAGGAAGAAGCACATAGTGGGACTTTAAATGAAACACCCGGCAGCAAAGGAGACGTCAAGTGACCAGGATATAGTATTTATTCATATAAAAAATATTTATGGGCATATAACCTCCAAAATATTGCGGGGCACATGGCCTCTAAAAGAACTTTGAACATTTTTAATAACAGTTACATAATAATCAACAGTTGAAATGACAATATACAGTAAGTAAAACAAATCAATAAAACAGTCATATTATAGGTGGGTATAAAATCCCGGAATGGACGGGGGTATAAAAGCCCGGTATGGAGGGGGGTATAAAAGCCCGGTATGGAGGGGGGTATAAAAGCCCGGTATGGAGGGGGGTATAAAATCCCGGTATGGAGGTGGGTATAAAATCCCGGTATGGAGGGGGGTATAAAAGCCCGGTATGGAGGGGGGTATAAAAGCCCGGTATGGAGGGGGGTATAAAAGCCCGGTATGGAGGGGGGTATAAAAGCCCGGTATGGAGGGGGGGATAAAAGCCCGGTATGGAGGGGGGTATAAAAGCCCGGTATGGAGGGGGGTATAAAAGCCCGGTATGGAGGGGGGTATAAAAGCCCAGTATGGAGGGGGGTATAAAAGCCCGGTATGGAGGGGGAAAAAAAATATCCGACACAATGGTTTAGCAAACGAAATGCCATCCAATGGGGGTTAATAATTCACATTTAATTTCCACCAGAACATCAGCACAGAAGAGGACGATGTATGAAACTTATTGGACTTGAAAGGAATAGGAAGCACGATTGTGGAACGTATCTTCTGGGCCGGCATGAAACCGGCGAAATGTCAGAGGCCGCTCGCGGAGATGTGACCTTTTCCTCGGACTAATAAGGTCCGGGGAGATTTTCACGGCACTGTTTAAGAAAGTGTGTAATTGAGACGATGATACGGAGGAGCGGTCTGTCTGTCCGGGATCCCTACTAATACGCTTAGCCTGGAACCGCTCCTGGTAAGTGGAGCTTAATTCTTCATGATTAATTGGGGCGAATTCCATCTAGAATATTGGCATTGCCTCTAAGCCGAGAGTTATACTTTCATTATATTCTCATTAATTAAAATACAAGATCACAGGGAGAGGAGGGGGGGGGGGGAAGAGAGAAACAAACTCTTTCTTTACCTATAGTAGATGTAAACCCAAACTGTGTATTATTAACATTTGCAATTTTCTTTCTTTTTTGCATTATTTTAATTTTTTTTAACCACTTTTTTTTTTTTGCGATACGGCACTGCGTCGCTTTAACCACTTAAAACCCGGACCAATATGCAGGTAAAGGACCAGGTAGGGGCGGACTGACAACTCATAGGGCCCCCGGGCAATAGGAGATTATGGGGCCCCTGGGCAATAAGAGATTATGAGGCCCCCGGGCAATAGGAGATTATGGGGTCCCCAGGCAATAGGAGATTATGGGGTCCCCAGGCAATAGGAGATTATGGGGTCCCCAGGCAATAGGAGATTATGGGGTCCCCAGGCAATAGGAGATTATGGGGCCCCCAGGCAAAAGATTATGGGGCCACACAGTATACACACACACATACAGTATGCATACACAGTATACACACACAGTATACATACACAAAGAATACACATACACACACTGAGTAGGTACTGGAGAGGCGGGGCAGGTATAATATTGGGATTTTTAGACCAAAAGGATGTCGGTAAGGGACATTTCAGGGAGAGATTAAAAAAAAACACACATTTTTACATACTGTCCCTGGTTTTACTGAGGCTGGCAACCCTGATGGGGCCCCCTAGTGGCATGGGGGACCTCGGGCACTGCCCGAGTGCCTGAATGGTCAGTCCGCCCCTGGGACCAGGCCCCTTTTTGCGATTTCGGCACTGCGTCGCTTTAACTGACAATTGCACGGTCGTGCGACGTGGCTCCCAAACAAAAATAGAGCAACAATTTTGAAAATAAAATAAAATATTTTTTACTGTTTAGGCCGATATGTATTCTTCTACATATTTTTGGTAAAAAAAAAAAAAAAATTGCAATAAACGTTTATTGATTGGTTTGCGCAAAAGTTATAGGGCCAGATTCACGTAGGAGCGAGTAGCTTTGTGCGGGCGTAGCGTATCCTATTTAAATTTTAAAATCAGTTTACTGTATCAGATCAGGCAGTGATCGCGATTGGTTGCCAGAGGTTACAGCATATCATAACCACTTACTGACTGGTTGCTAGAGGTTACAGCACACATTACGGCTCACTGATTAGTTGCTAGAGGTCACAGCTCATGATTTCTTCTTGTTGATTGGTTGCTAGAGATTACTGTACAGCAATACTGCTCACTGATTGGTTGTTAGAAATTACAGCACATCATCTCTTCACTGCAGAGGGGCATGATATACATTTGAATGCCGCCTTTATTTACATATGAATGCCGCCTTTATTTACATATGAATGCCACCGGCCTCAGCTATTTACATATGAATGGTTTTACATGTAAACACAGGGGCCCGGATTCAGATAGAATTGTCTATCTATGGGCGGGCGTAACGTATCGCAGATACGGTAAGCCGCCGTAACTTGGGGCGCAAGTTCCGTATGCAGAAAGAACTTGCGCCCTTAGTTACGGCGGCGTAACGTATGTGTGTCGGCGTAAGCAAAATTCAAATCGGGATGATGTGGGCGTGTTTTATGCAAATTCACTGTGACCCCACGTTCGTGAAAAAATCCCGGTGCGCATGCTCGAAATTACGCCGCAAGTCGTCATTGCTTTAGACGTGAACGTAACTTACATACAGCCCTATTCGCGAACGACTTACATAAACTACGTAAATTTTTCAAAACTCGACGCGGGAACAACGTCCATACTTAACATTGGCTACGCCTCATATAGCAGGGGTAACTTTACGCCGGAAAAAGCCTAACGTAAACGATGTGAAAAAATGCGCCGGCCGGACGTACGTTTCTGAATCGGCGTATCTACCTAATTAGCATATTCATCTTGTAACTATACGAAAGCGCCACCTAGCGGCCAGCGTAAATATGCAGCCTAAGATACGACGGTGTAAGACACTTACACCAGTCGGATCTTAGGGATATCAATGCGTAACTGATTCTCTGAATCAGGCGCATAGATACGACGGCCGGCACTCAGAGATACGACGGCGTATCAGGATATACGCCGTCGTATCTCCTATCTGAATCCGGCCCAGGGCCTGCAGGTGAGTCATCTGTACACAACAATAGGGCAGAGCTGGGCAGCATTAGCAGCAGTACTTCACACTGAGATATCGGGACACAGCACAGGACTAAAACGTCAAGGGAATTTAAACTGGGATAGTTGACAAGTGTGAGGCAGCTGCTTTGGGCCCCACAACAATGACAGGGCCCAGGGCAGCTTCCCCTTTTGTCCTGCCTTAAAGACGGCCCTGAAGCCCCACAAATTTCAGCTCAAAGTGGAGCCTAGAGGGGGGCTTTGTGCAGAGTACACTTTGGCATCCTTGCTTTGCGTGCCGGTGGACCTGGCGTGGACAAAGGGTTCATGATCAGGTTTATGGACAAGACCAGTCACACAGGGTTTACTGTACCAAAATCTTAGAAATGACGATCACAAAAAAAAAAAAGAAATGACGCATCCTCTCATTTGTTCTGGCGATCTTGCTTGACACGGATATCAAGCTTCCAATAAAAAAGATGACATTCCTCCTGATTCCGCGTGCGCTGTTACCTCTCAGCCCTCCAAGTGACAAGTGTTTGCGTTTGAACAGGACAAGGTATAAATCTCGCAGCGTATTCCTTTCCGCCGAAGGACAGAAAGTTCCCGGGGTCGGATTACTGGTGGACATAAATATGATGCTAAGGGTGTCAGGAATATTTGGCGTGACAACCTATCAAAAATACAAGTCACACCGACTGTGCAAAGATCAGACGGGTAAAGTGGACCTCTAGACCAACCCGATCTCATAACCTTTTCAACACAGAAGAACCCTTGAAATAACTTTCCGGTCTGAAGAAACCCTCTGCTCATAATTACTTTGTCTACAACTCATCATACATTAGTGCATGGGCCAGGCATGTACTGGCCATTGGGACTATAGGGAGTTTCCCGGTGGGGCGATGGCTCGGTGGGCCGGTTTCAGTGACAGCCTGTCAAAGTAATGGCTGGACGGCTCGCCCTCCACTTCATGCAGTGATGTGGGAAGGATGAGAAAAATACAGAGAAGAATAAGTAAAATAAAAAAAGAGGTGATTAAGGTCTCCTTATATTATGCTACTTATGTTTTTTTTTGCACAATTGGGAAATGTCTGCATGCACTGCTATGAGGAACACTATGGACTGAGAAGATCCAGGAGATGAAGAGGAAGCCGCCTGTAGTATAACTCCTCCTCCAGTGAACAACAGCGTGGACTGCAGCGCGGCGCGGGGGTGTTGACATCTGGGGACCAAGAGCTTAACAAAGGAGCATGTATGCTCGGAAAAAGCACAGTGCATGCCCCGAAATGCGTCGTAGAGCATCCTCGGTCCCCAGACGTCAACACGTCCAACGCTGCCTCACCCTTTGCTGTGGTCCACCAGGGGAGTTGATACTACAGCTGGCTTCCTCCTTATCTCCTGGATCTCCACAGTGTTTCTCGTTGGCGTCATTGGAAGGAATTGTGCCCCAATGTTGGTATCATTGGGAGGAATTGTGCCCCAATGTTGGTATCATTGGGAGGAATTGTGCCCCAATGTTGGTATCATTGGGAGGAATTGTGCCCCAATGTTGGTGTCATTGGGAGGAATTGTGCCCCAATGTTGGTGTCATTGGGAGGAATTGTGCCCCAATGTTGGCGTCATTGGGAGGAATTGTGCCCCAATGTTGGTGTCATGGGGAGGAATTGTGCCCCAATGTTGGTATCATTGGGAGGAATTGTGCACCAATGTTGGCGTCATTGGGAGGAATTGTGCCCCAATGTTGGTATCATTGGGAGGAATTGTGCCCCAATGTTGGTGTCATTGGGAGGAATTGTGCCCCAATGTTGGTGTCATTGGGAGGAATTGTGCCCCAATGTTGGTGTCATTGGGAGGAATTGTGCCCCAATGTTGGTGTCATTGGGAGGAATTGTGCCCCAATGTTGGTGTCATTGGGAGGAATTGTGCCTCAATGTTGGTGTCATTGGGAGGAATTGTGCCCCAATGTTGGTATCATTGGGAGGAATTGTGCCCCATTACTGATGTCAGTGAGGGGAATTATGCATCATTGTTGGTATCAGTGGATGAAATAGTGCCCCAAGGGTTGACTAAAATCAAGCCGGGACAGTTGGGAGCTTTGCCAACCTTTCTACATAATGGTGTCATACCCAAAATAATGACCAGACGGCTTTGAGAGCCTCTTGGGTCGGGCGCTTGGTGGGACTGAGTGCTGCGGATGGGTTTCCCAAGAACAGATGAAAGTTGAGCGACAAGACCCTACTTGACCCAATACGACGTCTTCAGCTTCTAAGAACAGCATGTGAGGCAACCGAGGAGGAGGCAGCATCTGTCGGAGCTCTGGTGTCCTCTTACCCCCTGATGCTAATAAACAAGACACAACAAAGTGAAGAGTGCAAATAGTCATAAAGATGTAACATTAAATATTCAGAGTCTTACAGAGGCCTTCAAAGTGGACCTATCATCACATATATATATTCATGGTAACTGTATTTATTGTACTGCATGGACTTGTGTCTTATTTTAACCTAACTAACTATGTAACTATATAACTATGTAACCATATAACTATATAACAATGTAACTACCGTATATACTCGAGTATAAGCCGACCCGAATAAAAGCCGAGGCACCTAATTTTACCACAAAAAACTGGGAAAACGTATTGACTCGAATATAAGCCTAGGGTGTCCATCTGTATGCCTCACTGTGCCTCACTTTGCCTCACTGTGTCCATGTGCATGCCTCACTGTGCCCATGCCTCACTGTGCTCATGCCTCACTGTGTCCATGCCTCAATGTGCCCATGCCTCACTGTGCCCATGCCTCACTGTGCCCATGCCTCACTGTGTCCATTACTAGACTGACGTTTAACATGGGAGTCTATGGAAGGGGTGCCCGGGTATGAAAGATCGGTGCTGCCCAGCTGTAGGTCCCCCGAACAACAAACTTTGTAGACTTGTAGAGGAAGAGTGGGGCTACATGTGTGCCAAGTCCCGGGTCCAGGGGACCTAAGACTGGCCAGTACAGGTTCCCCAAAATCACTGGAGAAATGACCATTTAACATGGGAGTCTATGGAAGGGGTGCCCGGGTTTGAAAAATCGGTGCTCCCCTGCCGTAGGTCCCCCGGACAACAAACCTTGCACACTTGTAGAGGAGTAGTGGGGCTACATGGGTGCCAAGTTTGGCCGCAAAGTCTGGGAGATCAGGTGCAAAAAGGTGACTCGAGTATAAGCTGAGGGGGGCATTTTCAGCACAAAAAAATGTGCTGAAAAACTCACTATATAACTATGTAGAAATGTAACTATATACGGTAACTATGTAACTATATAACTATGTAACTATACATGCATGCTATGTAATCAGTCAGTGTATATGAAACTGTTTTTCGGGCCTCGGGCTGTGGTCACGTGCTTGTGAGGGGGTGACGGACCTGGTAGAGACCTGTTGGTCCGGCCACACAGATGGTGCCGGCCGGCCGGTGGAGGAGGGGCTGGGGGCGTTGCCCCTGAACTCGTTCGTGGACCGGCCCCCACTGAGTTACAGTTAGACCTTTCCTCCACTTTGGCATACATACATCTAATGCCAGCGCCGCTTTGACCGCATTTTGTTTTTTCGCACCACTCTGTCTCTAGCAACCACTGAGCCCTCCAGCTCCAAAGCGGTTAAAGCTGCACCAGATCAGTAAGTAGGCAATCCAGGTAACGGCATTCTCATTGCACCACAAAAGGCTTAAACAGCAAAATTACATATTATTAATGATAATTGCCGCTGTGAATTAGAAAAAAGTGCCTCCTCTGCGCAAGAGGCTGAGAGCTTCTCGGCGGCGTTGAGATCCCGGGAACAATGGCCTTTGTTTGAGATGTTACAGCTGTGTGATGCACGCCGTTGTCTCCGAGCGATGACATTGTCATTTATTGTACTAACCTTCTTCAGTGTAGTTCTATTACTTCACAAAGGTCCCTGCGTCTAATTAGCCATGTATGTATTCATCTGCGTCTTGCCTGCTGAGAATGGGACTTGATAATATGAAGGGTTGACATCAATAAAGAGAGATCTCTTCTTCTGAGGACTTAACTTCACTGGTTATGGAAGTTCCCGATCCTGGGCTTGCTTGGTATTGATACGGAAGGAGGGACGTAAAACGTTCATCATGGAAGGAGAATGATTTGCAGGATTGTGAAGAAACCCCGGGGGGCACCCGCTGCTGCTCTTAGAACAGTAAAATGGTGAATGGTGGCTGGGGGTTCCCACGCCCTTTATACACTGTATTCTCAAAAGTATTGGGACACCTGCCTTTACACGCACATGAACTTTAATGGCATCCCATCCCTAGTCTCTAGGACAGTGGTTTTCAACCTTCCTAGTGCCGTGACCCCTTGATAAAATTCCCCAAGTTGTGGGGACCCCTAACAAAATTTCGTAGCGTGGGTTGTCAGCACCCAAGGTAAGAAAAGTAATTTGCGCCCCTAACTCACGGACATATAGCGTTTCCAAAGTCTCTTCCACCCGTACAGTATTAAAACCCCTTGTGGTACATTTTAGGATGTACCACTATGGGTGGCAGTGCTGGCGGGAAGTTGGGATGGGTGGCAGTGCTGGCGGGAAGTTGGGATGAGTGGCAGTGCTGGCAGGAAGTTGGGATGGGTGGCAGTGCTGGCGGGAAGTTGGGATGAGTGGCAGTGCTGGCGGAAAGTTGGGATGGGTGGCAGTGCTGGCGGGAAGTTGGGATGAGTGGCAGTGCTGGTGGGAATTTGGGATGGGTGGCAGTGCTGGTGGGAAGTTGAGATGGGTGGCAGTGCTGGTGGGAAGTTGGGATGGTTGGCAGTGCTGGCGGGAAGTTGGGACGAGTGGCAGTGCTGGCGGGAATTTGGGATGGGTGGCAGTGCTGGCGGGAAGTTGGGATGGGTGGCAGTGCTGGCGGAAAGTTGGGATGGGTGGCAGTGCTGGCGGGAATTTGGGATGAGTGGCAGTGCTGGTGGGAAGTTGGGATGGGTGGCAGTGCTGGCGGGAAGTTGGGATGGGTGGCAGTGCTGGTGGGAAGTTGGGATGAGTGGCAGTGCTGGTGGGAAGTTGGGGTGGGTGGCAGTGCTGGAGGGAAGTTGTGATGAGTGGCAGTGCTGGCGGGAGTTCTGCTGATCTGAGAACTGTAGTGGGGACTTTTATTGGCAACTATAATCACAGGTAGTGTTACTCACTGTGTCTCCGACTTTGTGGTGTCTCGCAGCAGTGACACCTATGCCAAAATCAGGAGATAGGGTCTCCTCCAGCCCCTCCCACTTCACATTCCTCACCAGTCAGCTGACCTCTAGTCCCTGCAATGGCCTGGTAATGAAGGGGTAAATACAGGCTGGTACTCAAGTGGTTAAACATTCATACGGAGTGATCCAGAATTTTTAACTCTGCGAAATCTCCAAATCTGCGATTCCTCTAGCCAGGATTCCCCCCTCCCCCCCTCCATATATTAAACTCTATTTAGCACTGACGTTCGGTATCACCTTTGCGTTATTGTTCCATAAACATTTAACTCCCCCCCAGAGGATCGGAGGTGACATCGCGGTGAACGCGGCGTTATGTGAGAATCGTGACACAAAAACGACTCTTCTGAGTTTTGCGTTCGCGCAATGACAATGACATGGAGCGGAATGCTGAATATATAATAGTGTATTGTATGGGGAGGGGGGGGGGGGGAGCGACAAATTTCTTCTGGAAATTACAAGGCTGTCAGAATTGTGACGCACTGCGCCCAAAGTGGTTTTTACATGCAGATTTTAACCCCGTCACTGCCGAGTCGCAGTTCTTGTCAGCTGTCGGCGTGGGACTGGCTGGTCCTCTAATGTCGCCCCTACAGCTAACAATCCGATTATTGATTGTGACAGCTTTATTTATAAAACTCTGAATCCAAAGACCTGAGGGGGGCGTTCATCCCACTGAATAGACAACGGAGTTACATCTCCACACAAAGAAACAATGTATATAGAAAGTTCCACACAAAACTGGATACATGGAAAGAGAAAAACACGTCCAAGGAACCAGAACTTTATGTGACCTTCTTCTCTATAATAATATGGCCCATGGCAAATAGACGGTGCAAGCAGTGGCGACTGGTGCTCAAAATTTTTGGGAGGGCACAAACGAAAAAGAAAAAAATTGCAGCCTCACTGTGCCCATCAAACGCGGCCACTGTGCCATCAATTGTCACCACTGTGCCATGCCATCAAACGCAGCCACTGTGCCATCAATTGTCACCACTGTGCCATGCCATCAAACGCAGCCACTGTGCCATCAATTGTCACCACTGTGCCATGCCATCAAACGCAGCCACTGGCAGCACACTGGTGGCATTTAATAAGGCAAACTGGCAGCACACTGGCAGCATTTAATGGGGCAAACTGGCAGCACGCTGGCAGCAATTGATGGGGCAAACTGGCAGCACACTGGCGGCATTAAATGGGGCAAACTGGCAGCACACTGGCGGCATTTGATGGGGAAACTGGCAGCACGCTGGCAGCAATTGAGGTGGCAAACTGGCAGCACACTGGCGGCATTTGATGGGGCAAACTGGCGGAACATTGGTGGCAATTGATGAGGCAAACTGGCAGCACACTGGCGGCAATTGATGGGCACACTGGTAGCATTTGATGTGGCAAACTGGCATCACACTGGCAGCAATTGATGAGGGAAAATAGCAGCACACTGACAGCAATTGATGGGGCAAACTGGCAGCACACTGACAGCAATTGATGGGCACACTGGCAGCACATTGGTGGCAATTGATGGGGCACACTGGCAGCAATTGATGGGCACACTGGCAACAATTGATGGTTACAGTAGCTGCACTTGATGTTTGGCTGCGATTGATGTTTTTTTTTTCAGTTTGTTAGCGCCCCCCGAAAATTTTTGAGCCCCATCCTCCACTGACCTCAACCCTACTGGACACCTTTGGGAAGAATTGGATGGTGAGCCAGGTCTTCTCATCCAACATTAGTACCCAAATTCACAAATGCCCATCTTGCTAAAGGGGCATTAATTCCCAGTTTTCATCAAAATTTTTATTTTTGCCCATTAGGCAAAATTTTTGTGATATATATTTGGAGTCAATGGGAGAGCGGGTTTTGGCAAAGAGCCTTATATATCTTTAAAAACACGCGATTTCGTGTGACAAATTCGTCACGGAATTATTGTCAGGTGAACCCACGTGATGTAGTGAGGTTGAAAATCGGGTGCGGGCAACGAGGCGCCAATGCCCTCGAGTCATGAAGAGAAAGAAAATTAATAAATTGTGCTTCAGTACATAAGATTGTGAAGAGCCCACCAGAGTAATAACAGAGTAATTGTCACATCAAACGCTATCGCCAGCGGCCAGACATGATCCCTAAAGGTGTTGTCCACTTATTGGCCACGTGATTCTCCTGCCCGGGCAGAAGCGGGATTCCAGACATGATCCCTAAAGGTGTTGTCCACTTTTTGGCCACGTGATTCTCCTGCCCGGGCAGATGCGGGATTCCAGACATGCTCTTCACATACAACATGGAGACGGGGGTCAAGGGTCAATTATTCCTGTAAATTCCTTTTCTTCCCAGGAAATATTTCCTCTCTGCCCGGGCTGGCCGACAACAATGACCAGGTAGCACTTAGAAGTCAGTGACCCCCATAAAAATAATTACAGGTGAGCCCTTCCCCCCCGGGGAAAGAGAATCAAGTGAGGCTTTTACTGGACTCAGATCTTAAGAGGTCACCAGTTCAGACAAAAAATGTATTTGTTGTGTCTTTTTAAAGTTAGTGATGAGGGTTCAAATTCCATCTACACCAGTGATCTCCAAACGGGATGCCGGCCCTTTGCTTGCTTTTATCCTGCCCTTGGGACACTATTCCGCCCTCTGACGCCAATGATGGGGTACAATTCCGCCCTCTGACGCCAATGATGGGGTACAATTCCGCCCTCTGACGCCAATGATGGGGCACTACTTCTCCCACTGACACCAATGATGGGACACTATTCCTCCCACTGACACCAATGATTGGGAACTATTCCTCCCACTGACACCAATGATTGGGAACTATTCCCCCCACTGACACCAATGATTGGGAACTATTCCTCCCACTGACACCAATGATTGGGAACTATTCCCCCCACTGACACCAATGATTGGGAACTATTCCCCCCACTGACACCAATCATTGGGAATTATCCCTCCCACTGACACCAATGATTGGGAACTATTCCCCCCACTGACACCAATGATGGGACTCTATTCCCCCCACTGACACCAATGATTGGGAACTATCCCTCCCACTGACACCAATGATTGGGAACTATTCCTCCCACTGACACCAATGATGGGACACTATTCCTCCCACTGACACCAATGATGGGACACTATTCCTCCCACTGACACCAATGATTGGGAATTATTCCTTCCGAATCGCAAAAAGTGCTCTGGTCTTTGGGCAGCCAAATGGTCCGGGGGGCTGAAGTGGTTAAATGTTTTAAAAAGTCCTTTTAGTGAGATTTGTACAAGACCCCCCCCCCCCTCCTCTCCATACACATCCAAGTATAAAATCCTAAAGGAACTTTCTCTCCTGCACCTCGTGATTATGCAATGATGGCGGCAAGAATAGACCCAACGCACCTCCTCTCTGACACCCAATGATCTAGCACACCACATTATTTCAGTTGTCGGGTCCGGGACATAATGTTCATATTATTATCTTCGAAAAAAAAAAAGAATCAAAATCATCAATTGGTTTTGTTTCGTGATTTGAAAACAGAAAATATTGGAAGATTTCCGCTCAGTTCTTCGCACTCCTCTCTGTCTTTTGTACATTATGTATTATTTTGTGTGTAAATCTTGCTGATTATTACGGATTAGTCATAAGAAAATGCATTAAGACAGTGCGAGTGTTTGGAAGCCAAAGTGTTGGATTAACCCTCTAATTGTGCTGCTGCCATATGGTGCAAACAGGAGCTGGATGATGGATAATCACCTGAATGTGCAACCTGCGAGATAAGCCGTTCATCCTGGGTTTTAGGACAGCAAACACCATTTATATCAACGTGGGGCTAAATAGGAATCCTAATTTCCTTCTGGAGAGAGATTCTGAACAGATGATAGGAGCACTGCCCACTGTCATACACTCCTCTCCTATACATAGTGCCCACTGTCATACACTCCTCTCCTATACATAGTGCCCACTGTCATACACTCCTCTCCTATACATAGTGCCCACTGTCATACCCTCCGCACTCCTCTCCTGTACATAGTGCCCACTGTCATGCCCTCCGCACTCATCTCCTATACATAGTGCCCACTGTCATGCCCTCCGCACTCCTCTCCTTTACATAGTGCCCACTGTCATACCCTCCATGCTCCTCTCCTGTACATACTGCCCACTGTCATACCCTCCACACTCCTCTCCTGTACATACTGCCCACTGTCATACCCTCCGCACTCCTCTCCTCTACATAGTGCCCACTGTCATACCCTCCCCACTCCTCTACTGTACATACTGCCCACTGTCATACCCTCCGCACTCCTCTCCTGTACATAGTGCCCACTGTCATACACTCCTCTCCTATACATAGTGCCCACTGCCATACACTCCTCTCCTATACATAGTGCCCACTGTCATACCCTCCGCACTCCTCTCCTGTACATAGTGCCCACTGTCATACCCTCCGCACTCATCTCCTATGCATAGTGCCCACTGTCATGCCCTCCGCACTCCTCTCCTTTACATAGTGCCCACTGTCATACCCTCCACACTCCTCTACTGTACATACTGCCCACTGTCATACCCTCCGCACTCCTCTCCTCTACATAGTGCCCACTGTCATACCCACCACACTCCTCTCCTATACATAGTGCCCACTGTCATACCCTCCACACTCCTCTCCTGTACATACTGCCCACTGTCATACCCTCCACACTCCTCTCCTGTACATACTGCACACTGTCATACCCTCCACACTCCTCTCCTGTACATAGTGCCCACTGTCATACCCTCCCCACTCCTCTCCTGTACATACTGCCCACTGTCATACCCTCCGCACTCCTCTCCTGTACATACTGCTCGCTGTCATACCCTCCGCACTCCTCTCCTGTACATAGTGCCCACTGTCATACCCTTCACACTCCTCTTCTGTACATACTGCCCACTGTCATCCCCTCCACACTCCTCTCCTATACATAGTGCCCACAGTCATACCCTTCACACTCCTCTTCTATACATAGTGCCCACAGTCATACCCTCCGCACTCATCTCCTATGCATAGTGCCCACTGTCATGCCCTCCGCACTCCTCTCCTTTACATAGTGCCCACTGTCATACCCTCCACACTCCTCTACTGTACATACTGCCCACTGTCATACCCTCCGCACTCCTCTCCTCTACATAGTGCCCACTGTCATACCCACCACACTCCTCTCCTATACATAGTGCCCACTGTCATACCCTCCACACTCCTCTCCTGTACATACTGCCCACTGTCATACCCTCCACACTCCTCTCCTGTACATACTGCACACTGTCATACCCTCCACACTCCTCTCCTGTACATAGTGCCCACTGTCATACCCTCCCCACTCCTCTCCTGTACATACTGCCCACTGTCATACCCTCCGCACTCCTCTCCTGTACATACTGCTCGCTGTCATACCCTCCGCACTCCTCTCCTGTACATAGTGCCCACTGTCATACCCTTCACACTCCTCTTCTGTACATACTGCCCACTGTCATCCCCTCCACACTCCTCTCCTATACATAGTGCCCACAGTCATACCCTTCACACTCCTCTTCTATACATAGTGCCCACAGTCATACCCTTCACACTCCTCTTCTGTACATACTGCCCACTGTCATACCCTCCACACTCCTCTCCTGTACATACTGCACACTGTCATACCCTCCACACTCCTCTCCTGTACATAGTGCCCACTGTCATACCCTCCACACTCCTCTACTGTACATACTGCCCACTGTCATCCCCTTCATGCTCCTCTCCTGTACATACTACCCACTGTCATCCCCTCCACACTCCTCTTCTGTACATACTGCCCACTGTCATCCCCTCCACACTCCTCTCCTGTACATACTACCCACTGTAATCCCCTCCACACTCCTCTCCTGTACATACTGCCCACTGTCATACCCTCCACACTCCGCTCCTGTACATACTGCCCACTGTCATACCCTCCACACTCCTCTCCTATACATAGTGCCCACTGTCATACCCTCCACACTCCGCTCCTGTACATACTGCCCACTGTCATCCCCTCCATGCTCCTCTCCTGTACATACTGCCCACTGTCATACCCTCCACACTCCTCTCCTGTACATACTGCCCACTGTCATCCCCTCCACACTCCTCTCCTGTACATAGTGCCCACTGTCATACCCTCCACACTCCTCTCCTGTACATAGTGCCCACTGTCATACCCTCCACACTCCACTCCTGTACATAGTGCCCACTGTCATACCCTCCACACTCCGCTCCTGTACATAGTGCCCACTGTCATACCCTCCACACTCCTCTCCTGTACATACTGCACATTGCATTGGCTCCTTTCTTTTCTAAAAAGTCTGCAGTGCTGCAAGTCCAATTACAGACATCCCCTGCAGCAGCAGGAGACTCATATTGGGTCAGATACTTTCTAAAGCTCAGTCCTGTACACCTCAGGGCATACAGGCATTCCACCTCGTCCTATGAAGTCGCTCCTATTGGCCGCTAAGTCACCCTCATTGGCCTATGGGTAGCTTGGCTCCTAGGCAGGGTTTTGTATTATTTGACGTATGGCTGAACGCTCACTTGAAATCTTTATCCCTCGGTAGGTTTTCAAGGTCATCGGTCTGAATATCCAAGGCGGAAGATTTCAATTTTCTGTTGAAAGGATGTCTAAGCTTCAGAAACTGATGTTAGCCAGTTCTGTGAAAGCCCCAAAAAAATCTCCTGAGGTCATCAAATGGTAACATTTGATTTTATCTGACAATATGATGGAGGCTGAACCCCCCCGGAGGTCGGTGTCACCGCGTCGGGAGGAGAACTCACTCGAGTCACTCAGATTGGTATTTTCCACAGAAGATTCATTTAGAAAGTTTGATATTTTTAAGACGACAGATGATCAATAGGGTTTAGGTCTGGAGACATGCTTGGCCAGTCCATCACCTTTACCCTCAGCTTCTTTAGCAAGGCAGTGGTGGTCTTGGAGGTGTGTTTGGGGTGGTTATCATGTTGGAATACTGCCCTGCGGCCCAGTCTCTGAAGGGAGGGGATCATGCTCTGCTTCAGTATGTCACAGTACATGTCGTCATTCATGGTCCCCTCAATGATCTGTAGCCCCCCAGTGCCGACAGCACTCATGCAGCCCCCAGACCATGACACTGGCATTTGTCCTCCTCACCTGGTTGCCGCAACACATGCGGCGTAGCGTAAATCGGCCGGCGTAAGCCCGCCTAATTCAAATGTGGAAGAGGTGGGCGTGTTTTATTAAAATGAGCCGTGACCCCATGCAAAAGAAGCGCCGATCGTACGGCGCATTCGCGCGCATGCTCAGTATCACGTCGAATTTACTCCATAAGATACGCCCGGCCCAATGCCTGTGACGTGAACGTAACCTACGCACAGCCCCTTTCACGTACGACTTACGTAAACGACGTAAAAAGATACGCTTGCCGACGTCCATGCTTTGCATTGGCTGCGCCTCATATAGCAGGGGTAACTTTACGCCGGACGTAAGCCTAACGTAAATGGCGTAAGTACGTTCGTGAATCGGGGTATCTACCTAGTTTACGCATTCGACGCGTAAATCTACGGAAACGCCCCCTTGCGGCCAGCGTAAATATGCACCCAAGATACGACGGCGTAGGAGACTTACGCCGCTCGTATCTTGGCCAAATCTATGCGTAACCGATTCTATAAAAATCAGGCGCATAGATACGACGGCTCACATTCGGACTTACGACGGCGTACGTGGAGATACGCCGTCGTAAGTCCACTGTGAATCTGGCCCAAAGTGTAATTTCTTCAGTGTTGTCACATGAAAAGATATTTACACAAATATAAGGGGTGTACTTACTTTTGTGATATACTGGCCCAGATTCTCAAAGGCGTTACGACGGCGCAACACCATTTGCGCCGTCGTAACTCCTCATCTGGCCCTCGGGTATCTATGCGACTGATTCTTAGAATCAGTTACGCATAGATACCCATTAGATCCGACAGGCGTAAGGCTCTTACGCTGTCAGATCTTAAAAGCAATTTTTTTTCCCGCCGCTAGGTGTCGCATCGTCGTTTTCCCCGCCGTCTATGCAAATGAGGTAATTACGTGAGATTCCCGAACATACGCGAAGTCGACGCTGAGAATTAACGTCGTTTCCGTAGCGTACGCGACGCGTAAGGTTGCCCCTGCTATTAGGAGGGGCAACCAATGTTAAGTATGGCCGTCGTTCCCGCGTCGAATTTAAAAAAAATTACGTTGTTTGCGTAAGACGTCCGTGAATGGCGCTGGACGCCATTTACGTAAACGTCTAAGCAAATGACATCGGGGCGACGTCATTTAGCGCAATGCACGTCGGGTAATTTACCCGACTGAGCATGCGCAGTACGCTCGGCGCGGGAGCGCGCCTAATTTAAATGGTGCCCTCCCCATTTGAATGGGGCGGGCTTGCGCTGAGCGATTTAACGATACACCGCCGCAAGTTTACAGGTAAGTGTTCTGAGAATCAGGCTGTAAACCTGTAAACGTGCGGCGGTGTAACGTAAATCACATACGTTACGCTGCCCAGGAGCAACGTAAATGTATGAGAATCTGGGCCACTGTGTATCAGAGGAATAGAAGTAAACTCCAGTCCTGGAGCGCTCAGCTCAGTGATATCCAGGACGGCCATGGCGAATGCGCTCGCTGGTCTCGGCATATCACCTCGCAGGGTCTTCCTTTCCTTTAATTGGCTGAAGCTGCAATCTTGTCGATCCGGACAATTCTTTAATTGTTCTCCTAATTTCAGCCTCAGAACCTCCCGGCTGGATTTGGCTGGGAGTCGATCGGTTCCCCCGAACGAGAGAGTGGAGCCGCAGTTCACTAATTACAGCTGTGTAAACACTCCGCAGGTGTCATGGCAGCTCAAGCCCATTAACAGTTCATGCCAGTTCACAAGAAGAAGGGAAATAAATAGCGCTGTGAGCGCGGTTTTCGCTCGAGGCGATTTGGAAACTGAAGACGCTGAGATATGAGGAAACCGCATGGCTGATACTGTGGTGGCATGGACAGCTGATGGTCAATGGGAAAAAAGGGCAGAGGGTGCCAGCCAGAAGGAGTGGATTATGGGTGGTAAAAGGTGTGTGTTGATCGCCAATGTGCAGTTGGTACGTTGTGACAGTGGCGGCTGGTGCTCAAATTTTTTTTGGGCGCAAACAAACTGAAAAAAAAAAAACATCAATTGCAGCCACTGTGCCCATCGAACACAGCCACTGTACCCATAAATTGACGCCACTGTTCCATCAAACGCAGCCACTGTACCCATCAATTGCTGCCAGTGTGCCCCATTATATGCTGCCACTGTACCCATCAATTGCTGCTACTGTGCCCCATTAGATGGTGCCAGTGTGCCCATCAATTTCCGCTATTGTGCCCCATCAGATGCTGCAAGAGTGCCCATCAGTTGCTGCTACTGTGCCCCATCAGGTACTGCCAGTGTGCCCATCAATTGTCGCTACTCTGCCCATC
Source organism: Rana temporaria (assembly GCF_905171775.1). Classification (NCBI taxonomy): domain Eukaryota; kingdom Metazoa; phylum Chordata; class Amphibia; order Anura; family Ranidae; genus Rana; species Rana temporaria. The sequence continues at coordinate 142,383,705 of NC_053500.1, read as the reverse complement.
AATTGCCGCCAGTGTGCCCATCAATTGCAGCTACTGTGCCCCATCAGATGCTGCCAGTGTACCCATCAATTGCAGCTACTGTGCCCCATCAGATGCTGCCAGTGTGCCCATCAATTGCCGCTATTGTGCCCCATCAGATGCTGCAAGAGTGCCCATCAGTTGCTGCTACTGTGCCCCATCAGGTAATGCCAGTGTGCCCATCAATTGTCGCTACTCTGCCCATCAATTGCCGCCAGTGTGCCCATCAATTGCAGCTACTGTGCCCCATCAGATGCTGCCAGTGTACCCATCAATTGCAGCTACTGTGCCCCATCAGATGCTGCCAGTGTGCCCATCAATTGCCGCTATTGTGCCCCATCAGATGCTGCAAGAGTGCCCATCAGTTGCTGCTACTGTGCCCCATCAGGTAATGCCAGTGTGCCCATCAATTGCAGCTACTCTGCCCATCAATCGCCGCCAGTGTGCCTATCAATTGCAGCTACTGTGCCCCATCAGATGCTGCCAGTGTACCCATCAATTGCAGCTACTGTGCTCCATCAGATGCTGCCAGTGGACCCATCAATTGCAGCTACTGTGCCCCATCAGATGCTGCCAGTGTGCCTATCAATTGCCTCTACTGTGCCCCATCAGATGCTGCCAGTGTGCCTATCAATTGCCTCTACTGTGCCCCATCAGATGCTGCAAGCATGCCCATCAATTGCAGCTACTGTGCCCCATCAGATGCTGCAGTTGTGCCTATCAATTGCCGCTACTGTGCCCCATCAGGTGCTGTCAGTGTGCTCATCAATTGTCGCTATTGTGCCCATCAATTGCCGCCAGTGTGCCCATCAATTGCTGCTACTGTGCACCTTCAGATGATGCCCGGCACTTACCTGTCTCGCAGCGGGTCAGCGGCGGTCTCCTGCGCGTCCTCCATGTCTTCTTCCGCCCTCTCTCAGGCATCCATCACAGCACCTGACGTTTCAGCCAATCAGGTGACCGGTAGCAGACCCGGCAACCTGATTGGCTGAGAGGCGGATTCAGTGTTAGCTTTGCCAACACGCAGCTGAGTGAACAGCGAACGCCCAGCATGGCGCCCGCTGTTCACATTTTTGGGCGCCTATTAGACAGCGATAAAAACCTGACAAAGGTTCCAACCCTTCTCCACGCCGTCCAAACTAAAGGAGAGGCAACGTTCTGGCGGGAGTCCCGCTTTAAGCCTAACGCGGCAATGTAGGTCACTAAATAAACAATCGGGGGCGCGCCATTTCATGTATTAAAAAAGTCTCCGGTCCATTTTTTTTTTCGGGGTAATTTTAGGATATGGAGAGGAATGGAAACTCTACTGAATTATACATGAAATTAATTTGCATGGGAAATGACCATCCAGGAGAATTTTCTAACCCTAGGAGAAGCCGTTTCCCGCCGCCGATCGTGAAATACGAGGTTACGGCGAGAGCCGCGAAAAAAAAAAAAAAAAACCTGATCTAGTCCGCGCTCCATCATTAGGAAAAAAATCAATTTCTTTTTCCATTCTGTGAACTGGCGGCGGCTCTGAATAGAGAGAGGAGCATAAAGAGAACGAAACCCCCGCCGATCGCCTATTGTACGGGGCGAAGATAAAACCGCCGCGGCGAGATTAAATAGCCGGGTGAAGACGGGTCAGTTACAGTTGCGGAGAAAGGAGATACAAGTAGTTTGTGTTACTTTTTTGTCAACCTCTAAATTCTTTATGGGATACGGAGCAGACTCGTGTTCCTCCCGGCTTTCTTAGAAATAAAAGAAAAGCGGCTCGCCGATCGTAAACGGCTTATTTTAGACCGTCGCCGCTGAATTCTCTCCAACGCGTTTTTTTTTACTTGTTCTCAATCCCGAAAGTTCTTGGAAACCTTTTTCGCCGATCTCTGAGCTTCATGTCGCTCCAACTTTCCCTTCCTTTATTAGCCTCGGCGTTTGATCGAGCGCGCATTCCACAGATCTCTGGCGCTCCGGGGATGGGGGAAGCCGCGCTTCTCCTAAAAGTTCTAAAAGGAGAAATTTCGCCGTCATCAAAAAGGATGCGGCTGAAGGGCGTTGTTGCACTCACTGACACCATTGCTGGGGGTTATTATTGCACTCACTGACACCATTGCTGGGGGTTATTATTGCACTCACTGACACCATTGCTGGGGGTTATTATTTCACTCACTGACACCATTGCTGGGGGTTATTATTTCACTCACTGACACCATTGCTGGGGGTTATTATTGCACTCACTGACTGCAATGCTGGGGGTTATTATTGCACTCACTGACACCATTGCTGGGGGTTATTATTGCACTCACTGACTGCAATGCTGGGGGTTATTATTGCACTCACTGACACCATTGCTGGGGGTTATTATTGCACTCACTGACTACAATTCTGGGGGTTATTATTGCACTCACTGACTACAATTCTGGGGGTTATTATTGCACATACTGACTACAATACTGGAGGTTATTATTGCACTCACTGACTACAATGCTGGGGGTTATTATTGCACTCACTGACTACAATGCTGGGGGTTATTATTGCACTTACTGACTACAATGCTGGGGGTTATTATTGCACTCACTGACTACAATGCTGGGGGTTATTATTGCACTCACTGACTACAATGCTGGGGGTTATTATTGCACTTACTGACTACAATGCTGGGGGTTATTATTGCACTCACTGACTACAATGCTGGGGGTTATTATTGAATACTGGGGGTTATTATTGCACTTACTGACTACAATGCTGGGGGTTATTATTGCACTCACTGACTGCAATGCTGGGGGTTATTATTGCACTCACTGGGCCAGATTCTCATACAGTAACGTTGCTCCTGGGCAGCGTAACGTATGTGCTGTACGCTACACCGCCGCAGGTTTACATCCTGATTCTCAGAACACTTACCTGTAAACTTGCGGCGGTGTATCGTTAATTCGCTCGGCGCAAGCCCGCCCAATTCAAATGGGGCGGGCACCATTTAAATTAGGCGCGCTCCCGCGCCGAGCGTACTGCGCATGCTCCGTCGGGTAAATTACCCGACGTGCATTGCGCTAAATGACGTCGCCCCGACGTCATTTGCTTAGACGTTTACGTAAATGGCGTCCAGCGCCATTCACGGACGTCTTACGCAAACAACGTATTTTGTTTTAAACTTCGACGCGGGAACGACGGCCATAGTTAACATTAGTTGCCCCTGCTAATAGCAGGGGCAACCTTACGCGTCGTGTACGCTACGGAAACAACGTAAATTCTTAGCGTCGGACGCGCGTAGGTTCGGGAATCTCCCGTACTTACCTCATTTGCATAGACGACGGGGAAAACGACGATGCGACACCTAGCGACGGGAAAAAAAAATACTTTTAAGATCTGACAGCGTAACAGCCTTACGCATGTCAGATCTAATGGGTATCTATGCGTAACTGATTCTAAGAATCAGTCGCATAGATACCCGGGGCCAGATGAGGAGTTACGACGGAGCTAATGGTGTTGCGCCGTCGTAACGCCTTTGAGAATCTGGCCCACTGACTACAATGCTGGGGTTATTATTGCACTTACTGACTACAATGCTGGGGGTTATTATTGCACTCACTGACTACAATGCTGGGGTTATTATTGCACTTACTGACTACAATGCTGGGGGTTATTATTGCACTCACTGACTACAATGCTGGGGGTTATTATTGCACTCACTGACTACAATGCTGGGGGTTATTATTGCACTCACTGACTACAATGCTGGGGGTTATTATTGCACTCACTGACTACAATGCTGGGGGTTATTATTGCACTCACTGACTACAATGCTGGGGGTTATTATTGCACTTACTGACTACAATACTTGTAGGTCCCGCCCACATATGTAAACACCGTTCAAACCCCACACCTGAGGTAGCGTCGCCTCTGTAACTCGAAAATAGTAACCTGTAAAAAAAATGTAAACCGTCACCTATGGAGATTTTTAAGTACCGAAGTTTGGCGCCATTCCATGAGTGTGCGCAATTTTAAAACGTGACATGTTAGGTATCTATTTACTCGGCGTAACATCGTCTTTCATATTATACAAAAAAAATGGGCTCCCTTTACTGTTTTGTTATTTTTTAATTCATGAAACCGTCCCCCCCCCCCCCCCCGCCAAAAAAAAGGTGTTTGAAAAATGATTGCGCAAATACAATGACCGCCATTTTATTCCCTAGGGCGTCTGCTAAAAAATATATATATATATAATGTTTGGGGGGTTCTGATTAATTTTCTAGCAAAGAAATTTCGATTTTTACATGAAGGAGAGAAGTGGCGGAATAGGCGCAATGGACGAGTGGTTAAGCTTCCTTCCCATATTAGACATAAAAAGGGATTTTTCTTTAACACGCGCCTGGCGCGGTTTTGTGTTGGCAGTGCGCACTCACCTGAATGGTAACAGAATCTGCAGCATAAGAAGAGGGTGAGGGGGAGGACGGATTGGCAGATCTGTAGGCTGCCAATTCACAGTATGAACAATTAACACACAAAAAAAAAAATCTTTTTCTGCAGCGCGCTGAAACTCCGCAACAGCGATGATCTTAAAGCGTCCGTCTAAAAAAATATACAGACACCTGGACATTTATGTATGTTATACTGTTTATATCACCTTTCAGTGCAGCCAGTAGAAGTACCCGAAGCTTTCTTTATATTAGCTGCCTGTAATGCAGCAGGGAGAGGAAAGAGTAGCACCAAGCGGGCTCTACTACATTGCACAGCGCTGCCAATCACTAACCTGAGCAGTGACCTCATCAGTGTTCTTATGCTCCTTCATTGGCCAAGCAACAGGTTGGGGGGGTGTGGCCAAGCCCCGTATGCTAATCTTCAGGAAAATTATATCAGTGGCATTTATACTTGTGTTCGAAAGGTGAGCTAAGAATATAAAAAATAATATATAAAAAAAAAAAATTGTCACAGTGGCAACACTTGAGGCACGGTGGCAGCACATGGGGCACAGTGGCAGCATTTGGGGCACAGTGGCAGCACTTGGGGCACAGTGGCAGCATTTGGGGCACAGTGGCAGCACATGGGGCACAGTGATAGCACTTGGGGCACAGTGGCAGCATTTGGGGCACAGTGGCAGCATTTGGGGCATAGTGGCAGCATTTGGGGCACAGTGGCAGCACATGGGGCACAGTGGCAGCACTTGGGGCACAGTGGCAGCATTTGAGGCACAGTGGCAGCACATGGGGCACAGTGGCAGCACTTGGGGCACAGTGGCAGCATTTGAGGCACAGTGGCAGCACATGGGGCACAGTGGCAGCACTTGGGGCACAGTGGCAGCACATGGGGCACAGTGGCAGCACATGGGGCACAGTGGCAGCATTTGGGGCACAGTGGCAGCACTTGGGGCACAGTGGCAGCACATGGGGCACAGTGGCAGCACTTGGGGCACAGCGGCAGCATTTGGGGCACAGTGGCAGCATTTGGGGCATAGTGGGAGCGTTTGATGGGCACAGTGGGAGCGTTTGATGGGCACAGTGGGAGCGTTTGATGGGTACAGTGGCAGCATTTGGGGCACAGTGGCAGCACATGGGGCACAGTGGCAGCACATGGGGCACAGTGGCAGCACTTGGAGCACAGTGGCAGCATTTGAGGCATAGTGGCAGCACATGGGGCACAGTGGCAGCATTTGGGGCACAGTGGCAGCACATGGGGCACAGTGGCAGCATTTGGGGCACAGTGGCAGCACATGGGGCACAGTGGCAGCATTTGGGGCACAGTGGCAGCACATGGGGCACAGTGGCAGCACTTGGGGCACAGTGGCAGCATTTGGGGCACAGTGGGAGCATTTGATGGGCACAGTTGCTGCGTTTGGTACAGTGGCTGCAATTGATGTTTTTTTCCCCAGAATTTTTCAGTTTGTTTGCGCCCCCCCAAAATGTTTGCGCTCCAGCCGCCACTGGGAGTGAATGCCTCTGGGGGGGGGGGATCTTGGCACTATTGTGCAGGCTGTTATGTGACAAAGTGATTTCCAGTGGAGAAGTTCTGGCAGAGGAGCCTTTTCAGGGTACGACACCCACGGGGCGCATTCTTTGAGTCAGGAATAGAAGATTACAGCTTCAATTGCCAGAAGTTAGTTACTTAGGAACAAATAAGAATAGAACACCTGACAGCAGGGCTCCTCCGTCTTATCTATGTGATTCTGCTAATGAAGCCTGAAATCGGGAAGGACCCCCCATGAGGGACACAGCCTGCAAGATGTGAGGAAAAGATGATCCACACTCCGATCCTTGCTCTTAAACAATTGACGCAAATAGGAAAGGTTGACGCGTTTTAGCCTATAAGGCCTTAGTCATAACCACCAGCCTGCAAGATGTGCCCAAAGTTTTCCTAGTTTTAAAGGTTCCGCTCTTTGTGCCCCGAGATGCCCTATGTGGGGACCAGTGAGCAGGGCCGCTGATAGGCCAGCACAACTGGCCCTGTTGTACCGGGCCCGGCCAGCAGGGGGGCCTGCAACCTGATCAGATAAATCATTTAATGTAAAAAAAAAAAAAAAATCCTCCAGCCATGTCCCTTAACGTCGGTCAGCCACCCATGCCGCCAATGCTGTAATGTGCTGCAGACAGTGCCACCCATGCTGCCAATGGCATTATGCGTGAAGGGGTGGCACTGTCTGCAGAACAATATGGCATTGGCGGCAAGGGTGGCACAGTCTGCAGGTACCACATGCATTATGGCCCATAACGCATTTGCTGCCTGCAGAGACAGTGCCACCCATGCCGCCAATTCCATAATGTGCTGCAGACAGTGCCACCCATTCTGCCAATGGCATTATGCGGGAAGGGGTGGCACTGTCTGCAGAACAATATGGCATTGACGGCATGGGTGACACTGTCAGCAGGTAGCACATGCGTTATGGCATTGGGTCATGGGTGGCACTGTCAGCGGCACATTACGGCATTGGAGGCAAGGGTGGCACAGTCTGCAGGTAGCACATGCATTATGGCCCATAACGCATGTGGTGCCTGCAGAGACAGGGCCACCCATGCCGCCAATGCTGTAATGTGCTGCAGACAGTGCCACCCATGCCGTAATGTGCTGCAGACAGTGCCACCCATGCCGCCAATGCCATAATGTGCCACCAATCATTGGCCATCAGTGCCATCTATCAGTGTAGCCTCATCAGTGCTGCCTCATCAGTGCCCATCAGTGCCCATCAGTGTCACCTATCAGTTTTTTTTTACAGAGTATAAGAGAGGCGCCTCTAAGTGTAGCAATAAGTTGCTAAATGTTGTACCTTCATTAAATGTAACCAAATTGCTACACTTAGAGGCGCCTCTCTCCGATAGTATTTTATGTGCATATTTACGCTGGCAGCTAGGGGCGTGTACGTGAATTTACGCGTCGAATATGTAAATGAGCAAGATACGCCGATTCACGAACGTACGTACGTACGCCCGTCGCAGTAAGATACGCCGTTTACGTAAGACATAACGCCGGCGTAAAGATAAACCACCAAAATGGTGGACGACTGAACAGCCGTCGTATTTTACGTCGTTTGCGTAAGCGTACGTGAATGGAGCTGGGCGTAGGTTACGCTCACATCGAAAGCATTGAGTATTTGCGACGTGATTCTGAGCATGCGTGCGCATGCGCCTTATGAACGGCCTTTATTTACATGGGGTCACGGTAAATGTAGCCCCGCCCACTACATGCCTACTTTGAATTAGGCGGGGTTACGCCGGCCCATTTGCGCTACGCTGACGTAACTTACGGAGCAAGTGCTTCGTAAATACTGTACTTGCCTCTCTATTTTACATCGGCGTAGTGCAAATGAGCTGCGCTACGCAGACTTAAACATACGCCAAACTACGTGAATCTGGCTAGTAATCTTCCCACCATCGGGCCAGATTCTCAGTCGGATCGTAACTGCATATTTACGCTGGCCGCTAGGGGCGTGTACGCTGATTTACGCGTCGATATATGTAAATCAGCTAGATACGCGAATTCACGAACGTACGCCCGGCCGATGCAGTACAGTTACGCCGTTTACGTTAGGCTTTTCCCGGCGTATAGTTACCCCTGCTATATGGTGGCGTAAGTGCGGCGTACCAATGTTAAGTATGGCTGTTGTTCCCGCGTCAGAATTTGAAAAAGTTACGTTGTTTGCGTAAGTCGTCCGTGAATGGGGCTGGACGTCATTTACGTTCACGTCGAAACCAATGACGTCCTTGCGGCGTATTAGGAGCAATGCACACTGGGAAATTCCACGGACGGCGCATGCGCTGTTCGGGAAAAACGTCAATCATGTCGGGTCACAGAACATTTACATAAAACACGCCCCCCTGTCCCTCATTCGAATTAGGCGGGCTTACACCGGCCGATTTACGCTACGCCGCCGCAAACTTACGGAGCAAGTGCTTTGAGAATACAGCACTTGCCCGTCTAAGTTGCGGAGGCGTAATGTAAATCGCATACGTTACGCCGCCGCAAAGATACGCGGATCTACGTGAATCTACCCCATCCTGTCTTCTGATGAGCCGGAACATTTCCCATCATTATCCGTAAAATTCTGCCCCGGCCTCTTTCCCATAAAACAGAAGAAGACGATGACATTTGTGGACGCTGGCCCTTTAAGGTCGGGATTGTCATTAGGACATCATGTCATCATTAAGCATTTATGGACCAACCAAAACGCATGAAAGATTAATGAGGCCTATTAAATAGCAAACATGCTAATGATTCCGCCCGACGCTCATCCCTCGCCGTACACGCTGTTCCCTGCCACCCTTTGTAAATTTGTCAGCCGTTGTCTGATCGCCGTGCCCCAATCGGCATATGGCACCCGCTGCGCCTGCCTGGAAGTAACGATATCTCAGGTTTGGGTTCTTCCCACTGTGACCCGCCATGAGCCCCCTTATCCTCTTCACAGCGGTTTCACATTATCAGGTGCTAAGTCTGCATTAAGTAATTAAAATCTGTGCTTATAATTAACTGGCGGTGTCTACGGCTCCCTTCCCCGCCGGGCATCACAGGCCGAGTGCTGACACCCGATAGGGAAGTAGGTCAGTCCTTCGTTTGTAGTCAGGAGATAATGAGGTTTGTTCGAAGGTGAACCCGGGAGGACGGACTTATGAAAGCTGCCATTGCTGACTTGCTTTTAGAGGTGAAGGTTCCATAGTAGGGTGACCACGTGTCCCGGATTTCCCCGGGACAGTCCCGCATTCTGCAGGTCTGTCCCGGGCACCTTCACTCCGGGACAATACAGTGTCCCGGAATGAACCCCTCAGAGCTGAAGATATAACACCACACCCCCCAACTAGCGACGAACTACAGGTCCCAGCATGAACCCATCAGAGCTGAAGAGGTGACCCCCCCTGCCCCCCAAATAGTGAAGAACTACAGGTCCCAGCATGAACCCCTCAGAGCTGAAGATGTGACCCCCCTGCCCCTCAAATAGTGAAGAACTACAGGTCCCAGCATGAACCCCTCAGAGCTGAAGATGTGACCCCCCCTGCCCCCCAACTAGTGAAGAACTACAGGTCCCAGCATGAACACCTCAGAGCTGAAGATGTGACCCCCCGCCCCCCAAATAGTGAAGAACTACAGGTCCCAGCATGAACCCCCTTAGAGCTGAAGATGTGACCCCCCTGCCCCCCAAATAGTGAAGAGCTACAGGTCCCAGCATGAACCCCTCAGAGCTGAAGATGTCACCCCCCCGGCCCCCCAAATAGTGAAGAACTACAGGTCCCAGCATGAACCCCTCAGAGCTGAACATGTGACCCCCCCGCCCCCCAAATAGTGAAGAACTACAGGTCCCAGCATGAACCCCTCAGAGCTGAAGATGTGACCCCCCTGCCCCCCAAATAGTGAAGAACTACAGGTCCCAGCATGAACCCCTCAGAGCTGAAGATGTGACCCCCCCGCCCCCCAAATAGTGAAGAACTACAGGTCCCAGCATGAACCCCTCAGAGCTGAAGATGTGATCCCCCAAATAGTGAAGAACTACAAGTCCCAGCATGAACCCCTCAGAGCTGAAGATGTGATCCCCCAAATAGTGAAGAACTACAAGTCCCAGCATGAACCCCTCAGAGCTGAAGATGTGACCCCCCCTGCCCCCCAAATAGTGAAGAACTACAGGTCCCAGCATAGATCTGTTAAATACGCTAGGCCGCCGTAAGTTAGAGAGGCAAGTGCTGTATTCACAAAGCACTTGCGTCCTAAGTTACGGCGGCGTAGCGTAAATGTGCCGGCGTAAGCGCGCCTAATTTAAATTGTGAAGAGGTGGGCTTGTTTTATGCAAATAAAGCATGACCTCACGTAAATGACGTTTTGAACGAACGGCGCATGCGCCGTCCGTGGATGTATCCCAGTGCGCATGCTCCAAATTACGCCGCAAAGACTTATTGGTTTCGACGTGAACGTAACTTACGCCCAGCCCCATTCACGGACCACTTACGCAAACGACGTAAAAAGTGAAAAATTTGACGCGGTTCCGACGTCCATACTTAACATTGGCTGCGCCATCTTTTCGGTGGTTTATCTTTACGCCTGAAAACGCCTTACGTAAACGGCGTATCTATACTGCGACGGCCGGGCGTACGTTCGTGAATAGGCGTATCTAGCTGATTTACATATTCTAGGCGTAAATCAGCGTACACGCCCCTAGCGGCCAGCGTAAATATGCAGCTAAGATACGACGGCGTAGGAGACTTACGCCGGTCGTATCTTAGCAACATTTAGGCGTATCTCAGTTTGAGAATACGCTTAAATATACGACGGCGGGGATTCGGACTTACGATCGCGTATCTACAGATACGCCCGTCGTAAGTCTTCATGAATCTGGGCCATCGTGTTTTTTCTCATATTTAGTTGGTAGACATAATAGAAGAAATGACGGCGCACAGGATGGTCGCAGGAAATGATCCGACTCATCAGGTTGGGCTCCTCGCTGTAATGAGACATTTTGCTTATTATTAATTAATGTGCTCTGTGTCCGTGCGCTCGGAGTTCCTGATAATCTGGAAGAAGAAATCATGTTAATCCTTATTTCTCTCAGACAGGAGCACACAGCAGCTCTCCACACGTGACGGCCGCTGGTCGGGAATTAACCCATCTCCTCCCGGAATGGCAGAGCTTGTCTCCGCAGCGTCCGGGCGCCCTTCCGATTCTAGACGCTCTCCCCCGAAAATCTGACATTGTCATATAACCAGAGCTTTTTTTTCCTCAAAAAATAGGTGCGGGAACCCAACCACGACCCAAATTTCACAAACAGTAGGAGGGTCTTAAAGGGGCATTAAATACAGTGCAGAGCTATCACTTGTAAACACAGAAACCGGACTTCTGTGTTTACAAGTGATGGTGGTGAGCGGGCGCCAAAGGGTCTGAGCCAGAGGTGGTGGAACTCAGTTCCCCCTGAAAGTGCCGTTCGTTTTAAGTACTTGTCTGGCACTCGGCCCATCATTTTCATGGGGTCACGCCTCATTAGCATGTGTCAGGGCACATTCCCCAGTTGGCTCTGGGTGGAATCGAACCCAGGACCTCTCCATTGCTGGTCCAGGTCTTTGCCTCTGAGCCACTGCTCAGTGTTATTCGTCTTGCTGTCCGTTGGAGCCTGGTTCTGAACCTGTGCTACTTTGGACCAATCAGTGGCCTGAGCGGCCTATTTAAGCCAGCCCCTTCCTCCTTGCAAATTGCTGGTTCGTTGTCAGTGTTTGCTACTGGAAACCTTATCTGTGGATATCCTGTTTACCTGACCTTGGCTTGCTCTCTGGATTGCTGCTCTCCCCAACCCTGTGACCCCGGCTTGAAATTTGGACTGTCTGACTTCTCTACCCCTGACCTTGACTTTGAACTTCGGATACCCTACCTGCTCCAACCCCTGACCTCGGCTTGTTCTCTGGATTACTCTTCAGTCTTGTTCCTGTTTGAGCACCTTCTGTTTGGGCTATCTCCTGTGTGCTTCTGAACAGCCTCCAGTGAGCTTCGGCTATCCAGTTCCCGGTCCACCTTGGATTCCCTCCTGCCACTGGACCCGGTGCCTCTTGGTGCGTCCTTCCTTCTGTCTCAAACCCCAGTGGGTGGATCGCATTGAGTCGCAAAGGTGAGCCGCCCTTGGCATCTCGGCCTCGGTAAGTAACGTTCCTGACATTACGAACCAGCCAGATGTCTGAGGCCGACAGGGCACGCTCACCCTTTGAAACCCTGTGTCAACAGGTGTCTGTATTGACTGTTGCCGTTCAAAAATTGCAAGAAGGTAAACCCTTACATAATGGACTGACTAATAATATGGAGTCCGCAGACTTGTACAAAATGCTCACCTCCCTGGCTCTGCAAGTCTCCAGCCTGAACCATACCACTCTGGAACTACAACAAGAAGTTCAAATATTTAAAGAGACAGCACGCCCAACCCCGGAACCAGCATATTATGAGCCATTTGTTGTCATGCCAGAGAAATTTGATGGTAGCCGTGCATCCTTCTTGTGCTTTAAAACTGATTGTGAGCTGTTGTTTACCCTTAAACCTAGGACCTATGCCACGAGCTTCCATCAACTTGCTAACAGGGCAGATCAAATCGTGGGCTCATCTGCTGTTGCAGGAAAAGAGTCCAGTCTTGGACAGCTGGGAAACGTTCATGTCTGCTCTGGACTCATACATTCCTGTTTCCAAGAGGACCAGCGCTCCCAGGTCTGCTCTCAGTTCACGGGGCCTACGGGTACCCAGGGACAGGAAGCCCCAGTACAGTTATGACATCAAGCCAGTCCAGCGTGTGCCAAGTTATGAAGCTCTGTATGTGCCCAGCCATGAAGCTCCCCCACCACAAAGTCTTGACATTCCTGTGGATGCACACACGCCTACCTTGGAGGAGGAACCCATGCAGATCGGGGCCATCCGGTCCAGCCTATCCGAGGTAGAAAGAGAGCGGAGGAGAGGCTATGGACTTTGCTTTTATTGTGGTGCTAGCGGGCACCTTATATCGCTCTGCCCAACTCGCCCACCTCGGCCAAAGGTTCTTCAGGTGGGTACTATTGGGAGTTTTTTCTATGCCTCAGAATCTGTACCTACCTTCCCAGTTGAAGTTCCGGCTCCAGTGTCCCCAGTTCCGGCTCCAGTGTCCCCAGTTCCTGTGTCTCCAGCTCCAGTTCCTGTGTCCCCAGTTCCTGTGTCTCCAGTTGAAGTTCCTGTGTTTCCAGTTCCTGTGTTTCCAGTTCCTGTGTTTCCAGTTCCTGTGTTTCCAGTTCCTGTGTCTCCAGTTCCTGTGTCTCCAGTTCCTGTGTCTCCAGTTCCGGTGTCTCCAGTTCCGGTGTCTCCAGTTCCGATGTCCCCAGTTCCTGTGTCTCGATGTGAAGTTCCTGTGTCTCCAGTTCCTGTGTCTCCAGTTGAAGTTCCGGTGTCTCCAGTTCCGGTGTCTCCAGTTCCTGTGGCTCCAGTGTCTTCAGTTCCTGTGTCCCCAGTTCCAGTTCCTGTGTCCCCAGTTCCAGTTCCTGTGTCCCCAGTTGAAGTTCCAGATCATATCTCCCCAAGTGAAGTTCTCCCTCCAGACTGCACATATGCCTCAAATGGTACCATGGTTCGTAAACAAGATCTGGTGACATTTGAACGGGCTTTACAAGCGATGAGGGCACCCCCTACCAGAACTTCAAGATCAATGAAGTCCAAAAAGAAAAAGTAAAAATCTTCATGCTCCCTGTTTAATCCGAGCTTTCCATCAGGAGCATCCGGAACTAATGGACAGTTTGGGCGTCCGGAGGCCGCCCCTAGGGGGGGGGGCACTGTCAGGGCACATTCCCCAGTTGGCTCTGGGTGGAATCGAACCCAGGACCTATCCATTGCTGGTCCAGGTCTTTGCCTCTGAGCCACTGCTCAGTGTTATTCGTCTTGCTGTCCGTTGGAGCCTGGTTCTGAACCTGTGCTACTGTGGACCAATCAGTGGCCTGAGCGGCCTATTTAAGCCAGCCCCTTCCTCCTTGCAAATTGCTGGTTCGTTGTCAGTGTTTGGAGTGTTTGCTACTGGAAACCTTGTCTGTGGATATCCTGTTTACCTGACCTTGGCTTGCTCTCTGGATTGCTGCTCTCCCCAACCCTGTGACCCCGGCTTGAAATTTGGACTGTCTGACTTCTCTACCCCTGACCTTGGCTTTGAACTTTAGATACCCTACCTGCTCCAACCCCTGACCTCGGCTTGTTCTCTGGATTACTCTTCAGTCTTGTTCCTGTTTGAGGACCTTCTGTTTGGGCTATCTCCTGTGTGCTTCTGAACAGCCTCCAGTGAGCTTCGGCTATCCAGTTCCCGGTTCACCTTGGATTCCCTCCTGCCACTGGACCCGGTGCCTCTTGGTGCGTCCTTCCTTCTGTCTCAAACCCCAGCGGGTGGATCGAGTCGCAAAGGTGAGCCGCCCTTGGCATCTCGGCCTCGGTAAGTAACGTTCCTGACATTATGGCTCACGCCCACTTCCACCTACGACGGCATACGCTGAGGGAACCCTGCGCAGTTTGGGTGGAAGTGTTTTGTGAATTCGGTGCTTGCCTCTCTGCGCTGCTTCGGCGTAGCGTATATTAGATACGCTACGCCGGCATAAATATGCGCCGATGTATGTGAATCCGGGCCCATCTGTGTACAGAGCACCTCCAGGTTACCGTATTGCATTCAATTTTATAGAACATGACAGTGGGCCAGATTCAAGAAGCAATTGCGCCCGTGTAACCATAGGTTACACGGCGCAATCGCTTACTTGCTCCGGCGTAGCGAATGCTCCTGATTCAGGAACATCGCTACGCCGACTGCAGCCTTAAATCTGCGCGGCATAAGGCTCTTATGCCACGCAGATTTTAGGCTGCATTCTAGCGAAAACCGCTAGGGGGCGCTCCCATTGTGATCTGTGTATAGTATGCAAATTGCATACTAACACCGATTCACAAACTTGCGCTGGCCCTGCGTACGTCGGGTTTCGCGCAACGTTACACATCCTAATAGCAGGCGCAGCCAATGCTATAGGATGGCCACGTTCCCGCGTTGCGACGTTCAAATTTTACGTCGTTTGCGTAAGTGGATCGTGAATGGCGCTGGACGCCATTCACGTTCACTTTGAAGCAAATGACGTCCTTGCGACGTCATTTGCTGCAATGCACGTCGGGAAAGTTTCCCGACAGAGCATGCGCTCTACGCTCGGCGCGGGAACGCGCCAAATTTAAATGATTCCCGCCCCCTACGGAATCATTTAAATTGCGCGCGCTTACGCCGGGCATTTTGCCGGCGCGCCCGCGCAATTTACGGAGCTTCTGCCCGCAAAAGAATTCCGGGGGCGCAGGGCAAAAACGTTGCCCTGCGCCTCCGTAAAAAAAACGCAATTGTTACTGAATCCGGGCCAGTGGCTACAGGTTCTTTTATTTTTTATTATATATCACAGCAGTATGAGTATTCATATTATGATTTCTGCTAATTGTATATATATATATATATTTTAGATAAATATATTTATAAATATAGTACTATAATACATAATAATAATATAAAAGTAAACCATTGTACATATATTGTATATACACACACACACATTGAGTAATTGCCAAACCTAATCAAATTTATATTTGCATAAAAAATATTTATACATACAGTAAGTAATAAAAGTTTGCGTATGAATTTGCATGAAAGTTTGCATACAAAAAGTATAATAGATCCCGGAATATGTTTGGAAAAAAAATAAATGTAGGACTGTCCGCTTCACACCTGAAGTGTCTCTCTATGCAAAACCTTTTTTCTGTTTAGTTTTAGATGGCGTGGGCAAGGGCTTTGTCAATTAGAGGTGATGGGCTGCATGTGGATCCTTTACTAATAGAAATAAAATGTGTTTTGTTGTGGGTGGTCCATTGTTGCTGTGGTCCTCTTTGTTTGCTTTGGGGGGGGGCGTGTCTATTGTTGGCTGCATGGGATCTATTTTACTGCTTTCCTTGTTATCATTAACAAATTCCATACAAATTACTTAGTACCACAAATGTTACTTAGTTCTGTACTTTCTAAAAGTGGCGGTGCTGGGAGGTGGGTAGGAGGTGGAACCAAGGGACATGCTTGGAGGTGGGTAGGGGGTGGAACCAAGGGACGTTGCTCGGAGGTGGGTAGGGGGTGCAGACAAGGAATGGTGCTCGGAGGTGGGTAGCGGGTGGAACCAAGGGACGTGCTCGGAGGTGGGTAGGGGGTGGAACCAAGGGACGGTGCTCAGAGGTGGGTAGGGGGTAGAACCAAGGGATGGTGTTCGGAGTTGGGTAGGGGGTAGAACCAAGGAATGGTGCTTAGAGGTAGGTAGGGGGTAGAACCAAGGGATGGTGCTTGAAGGTGGGTAGGGGGAGAAACCCTGGGATGGTGCTCAGAGGTAGGTAGAGGCAGGAACCAAAGGAAACGGTGCTCAGAGGTAGGTAGGGGTGGAATCAGGGGATGGTGCTCGGAGGTGGGTAGGGGTTGGAACCAAGGGATGGTGCTTGAAGGTGGGTAGGGGGAGAAACCCTGGGATGGTGCTCAGAGGTAGGTAGAGGCAGGAACCAAAGGAAACGGTGCTCAGAGGTGGGTAGGGGGTGGAATCAGGGGATGGTGCTCGGAGGTGGGTAGGGGCTGGAACCAAGGGATGGTGCTCGGAGGTGGGTAGGGGGTGGAACCAAGGGATGGTGTTCGGAGGTGAGTAGGGGATGGAACCAAGGGATGGAGCTCAGAGGTAGGTAGGGTGTGCAGACAAGGAATGGTGCTCGGAGGTGGGTAGGGGGTGGAACCAAGGGATGGTGCTCGGAGGTGGGTAGGGGGTGGAACCAAGGGATGGGGCTTTGAGGTGGGTAGGGGGTGGAATCAAGGGATGGTGTTCGGAGGTGGGTAGGGGGTGGAACCAAGGGATGGTGCTCGGAGGTGGGTAGTGGATGGAACCAAGGGATGGGGTTCGGAGGTGGGTAGGGGGTGGAATCAAGGGATGGTGCTCGGAGGTGGGTGGGGGGTGGAATCAAGGGACGGTGCTCGGAGGTGGGTAGGGTGTGGAACCAAGGGATGAGGCTCGGAGGTGGGTAGGGGGTGGAACCAAGGGATGGTGCTCGGAGGTGGGTAGGGGGTGAAACCAAGGGATGGGGCTTGGAGGTGGGTAGGGGGTGGAACCAAGGGATGGGGCTCGGAGGTGGGTAGGGGGTGGAACCAAGGGACGGTGCACGGAGGTGGGTAGGGAGAGGAGACAAAGGGTACCTCCAAAAGGGGGAGTTCCTGCACTATCCTCTAAGAAAAAAGGCCCTGCTTAAAGCTAATAGAGTTGGAGATAACCGGACAGATTGAGGTAAGAAGTTCCATAGGATTGGAGAGGCTCTGGAGAAGTCCTGGAGGTGAGTATGGGAGGAGGTGAGGAGGGAGCTAATGAGCAGGAGGTCTTGAGAAGAACGAAGAGAACGAGTAGGTTGGTATTTAGAGACTAGCCTAGTGATGTAGCTGGGGGGCCGAGTTGTGGATGGCTTTGTAAGAAGTTGTTAGTATGATCGACTTTAATCTGCTGAGGATGCCGAATACAAGTAGTAGGTGTCTACCAGACCATGACTTGCCACACGTTCTCTTCTACAAGCCGTAGCTGTCCTCCGCCCCTGAGCCAAGGACAATGAGTCCCAGCCAAAGGATGGTTCAATGCCAACACCTCCTCGGCGAGGTACAGGTGCTCCGATCAATTACCCAGCGGCAGCGCTTACTCTGCCGCCTCCCTCTTCTTTGGGATTGTTGATCATCATCTGTGTGGCGTCTGCGGGGAGTCGGGAGGACGCATGCCTCTGGCACGTTCGCTTCCACCTGACGTTGTGCCCTCGGGGGAGATCCTGAATAACTCGGTTGCCTTGAGCTATTCATTCCTGGCAGCGGCAGGCGAGATAAACACCATTGTGGTGATCAGCTCAGGGGAATGCAACGTTCATACATACAGGAGGGGGGGGGGGGTGCGGGTCAAACGCACGCCTGATCTGGAGGGGAAGGAGTTAAAAGCACAGGAGGTTAAACAAGTGCAAACAATGGAGAAACGTGTGGCAGGTGCTTTGTTATTAAAATCATTAACCGAGCGAGCGAGCGAGCAGACATCGAGGAGCTGAACCCTTAGTACTGAAGGATCAGCCTGAGAGTATCTCTGCGCATGCTAAAGGGAGCGCCTAGTCAGAGTTGTTTTATGTTATTCTAGAATGCCTTATAGAAGAATTCCAGGGGAGGGTATTTTTACATAACTACTACATGGGTCTACTATACTTGTAGGAGGACTCAAGAAGCTGGAAATCACTGTAATAGACAATGATAGTACACTGCTACTACACCACTACTACAGAGCAACTACACTGCTACTATACCACTACTATACCACTACTAGAGCATAACTACACTGTTACTACACTGCTACTATACCACTTCTACACCACTACTATACCACTACTACAGCGCACACGGCGCGCTCCCGCACAGTGGCCAAATTCAAAGGCACGTAAGTCCCTTTGTAAATGTACATGAGGCGGGCGACAAATGGTTAAATTTGTTATTATTGTAATTTGGAAACTCGAATACATCCAACATTTCCGAATAATGATAAATGTGTCTGAATTACAATTCGGAACGAACCACCGAACACGTCTACCTTTTTTATGTTTTGATGAACCCTGGAAAATATTCAGGTGATTTAAACTTAAAGTTCAACTGAGCTTTAGCAAAGGTGATGTCACATGTGGGAAAAAAATTATGTCATGGGGGGGAGGGGGGGACAATCATTTCCTGGGACAAGATTTGTGGATGACGCTAAAAACTGGAACTGTTGGCAAAAATTGACATTTTAGGGGTTCCTGGTGATGTCTTGAAGGAGACTACTCCCTCCTACTCCCTCCTACTTCTTTCTTATATTTAAAAGTATTCGATTTTTTTATTTCTTTTTTGGTATTAGTATTAGATAATAATGCCTTGTACACACGATTGGAATTTCCGATGAAACAAGTCAGACGGAATTTTTTCATCGGAAATTCCGACCGTGTGTGGGCCCCATCGGACTTTTTTCCGTCGGAGTTAAGAAATAGAATGTGTTTTATTTTTTCCCGATGGAAATCGGAAATTACGATCGTCTGGGTCATCCTCACCCTAGCCCTAACCCCAACCCTCTAACCCTCACCATCACCCTAACCCCCTAACCCTCACCCTATCCTAACCCTCACCCTAGCCCTAACCCTAACCCTCTAACCTAAACCCTAACCCTAGCCCTCTAACCCTAACTCTCTAACCCTAACCCTCACCATCACCCTAACCCTCTAACACTAACCCTCTAACATAAACCCGAACCCTCACCCTAACCCTCTAACTCTAACCCTAACCCTAACCCTCACCCTTACCCTCACCCTAGCCCTAACCCTAACCTTCTAACCCTAACCCTCTAACCCTAACCCTCACCCTCGCCCTAACCCTAACCATCATCCTAACCCTAACCCCCAACCCTAACCCCCTAACCCTAGCCCTCACCCTAGCCCTAGCCCTAACCCCCTAACCCTCTAACCTAAACCCTCACCCTAGCCCTCTAACTAACCCTCACCATCACCCTAACCCTCTAACCCTAACCCTCTAACCTAAACCCTAACCCTAGCCCTAACCTTCTAATTTTAACCCTCACCCTACCCTAACCCTCTAACCCTTACCCTAACCCTTACCCTAACCCTAACCCTCTAACCCTAACCCTAACCCTTACCCTAACCCTAGCTCTAGCCCTAACCCTCTAACCTAAACCCTAACCCTATCCCTAACCCTCTAACCCTAACCCTCTAACCTAAACCCTAACCCTTACCCTAACCCTAGCTCTAGCCCTAACCCTCTAACCCTAACCCTCTAACCTAAACCCTAACCCTAACCCCCTAACCCTTACCACTTTTGGACTGGCATCTTAAGAATCCTTAAACGTGTATAAGTGAGTACATTGAGAGGTTTCCTCCCCTGGTGCAGTGAGACCCAGAGAGGGGCACCAGGAGGTGGAAAGTGTCCTAATTTTTAGTTAGGCTTATATAAAGGAACTTCTTTTTTTCTTATGAATTCATTCTATTAATTTGCTCAACTTCTGATGACTAAAGAAAATCTTATTTTTGTTATTTTTTTTTCAGCAGACTTCTACCGGGTTTAATATGTATCGGAATGTACCGAATTATATATTTTTTTTTCTGAAGAGAAAAACTTACACATTGTAGATCTGTAGAAGGGAAGACTGTGATGGGAACAGAGGCCAAAAATAAATAACATGATAAATAAAAGGGAGATGAAGCGCGTCTATACTGTGATAGGAAAAGCTGATATTTTCCAGCCTGGGGGAGGGGTAAACACCTTCATGTCAATAGGTGAGCGCGTTTGATTGAAACAGGCAAATGAGGCCGATGGAACGTACAGGCAGCGGGCGGCTTTCTAATTAATTGTTATTTAAATTGGTTAACTTAATAGCTGGAAAATGCAAACGATCGGCTTCAGAGATCGCATTTGATGCCGAAGGCAGGACTCATTAGGGAAAGTATGGAGAGAGCAAACACCCGCTAGGCACCTGGACGCTCTTCTGGTTGATGTTTATCTAAAAGCCATAAATGTTTTCGTTTCAGAAAGGGTTAAAACCCATCAGATTTTTTTTTTTTATACCCCATAGGGAAGATGTCCTGTTCCAAAGACACATCAAGAAGTGAGCGGAAATCTTCTCTAAGACAGTTGTCACCAAAACTAATGAAAGGATTCTTCTCCAGTGGTAGAGCTGGGCCGAAGAAAAATAATTTTAATGCCTATGTGATACAAACGGGTTCTCCTTTGGTGGAGGAAAATCCTTGCAGATCTGGTATGTCTGCTACCTCTATAGTAGATGTATCACTCACTTGGTGCTTCTTTAAAAATATATTGGATGTTCTTAATCAATATTTTTTTTTTTATATCTGACAAGTTTGAGGGAAAAGGCCTCCCACTTCTTTAGATCTAACAATTAAAGGGCAGACAAAAAGTATAGAAGTGCCCCCTTAGGTTAGAGGTCAGTATAAACATTCCCCCTTGAGTTGGTGGTCAGTGTAGACGTGCCCCCTTGGGTTGGAGGTCAATGTAGGCATTCCCCCCCTGGGTTGGAGGTCAATGAAGGCATGCCCCCTTGGGTTAGTGGTCAGTGTATATATGGTTGATGCTAAGTGTAGACGTGCCCTCTTGGGTTGGTGCATAGTGTAGACGTGCCCTCTTGGGTTGATGGTATGTGAAGACATGCCCTCTTGGGTTGATGGTCAGTGGAGACATGCCCTCTTGGGTTGATGGTAAGTGTAAAAGTGCCCCCTTGGGTTGGTGGTCAATGTAGACATGCCCCCTTGGGCTGGAGGTCAGAGTATACATGGTTAAAGCTAAGCATAGACGTGCCCCCTTGGGTTGGTGCTTAGTGTAGACGTGCCCCCTTGGGTTGGTGGTCAGTGTAGACGTGCCCTCTTGTGTTGATGGTAATTGTAGCTGTGCCCCCTTGGGTTGGTGGTCAGTGTAGATGTGCCCCTTGGGTTGGTGGTCATTGTAGACGTGCCCCTTTGGGTTGGTGGTCAGTGTATACCTGGTTGATGCGAAGTGTAGAGCCGCCCCTTGGGTTGGTGCTTAGTGTAGACGTGCCCTCTTGGATTGATGGTAAGTGTAAACGTGGTCAGTGTGGATGTGCCCCCTTGGGTTATGGTTAGTGCAGACATTCCCCCTTGGGTTGGTGCTTAGTGTAGACATGCCTTCTTGGGGTTGGTGGTCAATGTAGACGTGCCTCCTTGGGTTGGTGGTCAATGTAGACGTGCCCCTTTGGGTTGGTGGTCAGTGTATACCTGGTTGATGCTTAGTGTAGACGTGCCCTCTTGGGTTGATGGTAAGTGTAGACGTGCCCCCTTGAGTTGGTGGTCAATGTAGACATGCCCCTTTGGGTTGGTGGTCAGTGTATACCTGGTTGATGCTTAGTGTAGACGTGCCCTCTTGGGTTGGTGCATAGTGTAGACGTGCCCTCTTGTGCTGATGGTCAGTGTGGATGTGCCCCCTTGGTTTGGTGGTCAGTGTAGACATTCCCCCTTGGGTTGGTGCTTAGTGTAGACATACCTTCTTGGGTTGGTGGTCAATGTAGACGTGCCCCCATTAGATTGGTTGTCAGGGTAGACATGCCCTCTTGCATTTGTGGTCAGTATAAAATTGCCACCTTAGGTTGATGAAGCTGAGATTTATGTAAAGGATTGCTCCGGGGCACTAAATCTGAACCAATGTGCAGCTAGAACATTCAAGTGACAATTAGGCAACGTAATGGTTAAATGCCTGTCCGGCCCGGGTTCTTAGTGCCTATACAGCCCTATTTAAAGCTCAGCACAATAAAGGAGAACTGCTGAGTGGTCGTCAGCTCTTGTGACCTGACCCACATCTGGCTTGCTCCTTGACCTTGCTATATCCTCATCTCCTGTTACTGACCTTGGCTTGTTTCCTGACTTCATCCTCCACCTGCTGTCTTCATACTTCTGCTGCCCACTGATAGTGAACCCGGCCTGGCTTCTGACCCCGCTGTCAGGAACAGCAGTCAAGCTAATGGTTGGCCAAGTAAATATGTGCCCTGTCTGGCCAAGGCACGTGCACATTGCTGCATGCGTAGAAGACAGACTGAATGTACAGTACATCATTGATCAGAGATATGAGCGCGCACATGTGCATACTTGCACCAGGGTGACCACATTTCCGCGCTAGCCCCAAAAAAGATGATTTTTTATTGCCCCCCCCATTTGTCAGTCTCATTTTTTATTGCCCCCCCCCATTTGTCAGCCTCATTTTTTTATTCCCCCACTTGCGAGGCCTCATTTTTTTATTGCCCCCCATTTGTCAGCCTCATTTTTTTATTGCCCCCCATTTGTTAGCCTCATTTTTTTATTGCCCCCCATTTGTCAGCCTCATTTTTTTATTGCCCTTCACTTGTCAGCCTCATTTTTTATTGCCCCATTTATTACTGTACTGTCCCCAGCCCCAGTGCCCCGACTTGTCACCTTGACCTGCTCCAATCAGGTTCCATTTACTCACCTTCTATTCTGGACTTGTGGTGTGGTGAGCAGTTGAGCGCCGGTCTTTGTTCCCTGGTCCAGGTGTGGGGTGCCCCCATCAGGCAGTCGGGTGGCTCAGGCCGCGGGCGGGAGGAGGAGAAGACGGGCAATGCGCTGAGGGAGTCGGGACGGGCAGCCGAGCCGTGGATCTAAGCCAGCGCTGCAGAAATCTCGGAAACCCGCCGGGAGGTCGCTGAAGACTGGAGGAGTCAGGAGGAGACACACTGAAGACGCTCTGGCTGCTCTCTCTGGGTGCTGTTGCCACGGCCAGAGAAGGAGAGGAGGTGGGTGGACTTGGAGCGCAGGGCAGCACCGGGTAAAGGCCTTGCTCCTCTCGGCCTCGCTCTGACACTCTGCGAATGTGACATCACTGGTTGCTAGACGCCAGGCGAGGCGGCCCTAGCAACCAGTTTGGCAATCCTCTATTAGGGTGGCTGTGTGTCCTCATTTCACTCCGGGACACTGTATTGTCCCGGGATAAAAGTGCCCGGGACACGGGACACAAATACAAATTGCGGGACAATCCCGGGCAATCCGGGACACGTGGTCACCCTACCTGTGTAACAGGGTGACAACGCAGGAGTGCCATTGGGAAACAGGGAGGGAGCGTTGTCACCCTACACCAGGAAGTGCCTGAACAAGGACCATCTATGGCAGGATTGCCAGGGATTATTTTAATGAAAGCTGCAGATTTAATAATAATAAAATCTGTTATTATATTATTATTTATATTATTTTTATAATATTAATTTGAAGCTACAATTACATGAAATTAATGATATGATCGTTTACTGATCGAGTTTTAGTGCAAACCAGCTTTCTTTTCCCCCGGGCCCCCGAAGCCAGGGAACAACCTGTACTTCCTGCCATCCCGGCACGCCGAGCCCCTGCTTTTCTATTGGTGATGGAGAATCCAGATAAGCGGACCGATCGGATATCAGAACTAGGAGGGAGCAGAGGAGTCAATGTAGCGAGTTGTATCTTCGTCTAATTATAATGCTGCCTTTCCCGAGGGTTGCCAGGGGAACGCGGCAGCGGGTTGTTAATAAGTAAACCATCTCGTCATTTCTGCGGCGGCGGCGTCCTCCCCTCCTCCTACTGTTCTTTTCATGATTTAAATTTCAGCATCAGCTGTTTTTTTTTTTTTTTTTTATTCTGCTCACCGGCTCTTCGTAAATAGCATAACACCTGCGTCTCCCTGGGGGGTCCAGGGCCTTGAGCTTGTTCCCGTGCAGCCGGTGCTTCTCTGCTCACATCTGTGGTGGTCCAATCAAGAGGCTCAATGTGCCCACTGTGCCCATCAATTGCAGCCACTGTGCCCATCAATTGCAACCACTGTGCCCATCAATTGCAACCACTGTGCCCATCATTTGTAGCCACTGTGCCATCAATTGCAGCCACGGTGCCCATCAAATGCAACCACTGTGCCATCAAATGCAGCCACTGTGTCCATCAAATGCAGCCACTGTGTCCATCAAATGCAGCCACTGTGTCCATCAAATGCAGCTACCATGCCCATCAAATGCAGCCACTGTGCCCATCAATTTCAGCCACTGTGCCCATCAAATGCAGCTACCATGCCCATCAAATGCAGCCACTGTGCCCATCAATTTCAGCCACTGTGCCCATCAATTGCAGCCACTGTGCCCATCAAATGCAGCCACTGTGCGCATCAAATGCAGCTACCATGCCCATCAATTTCAGCCACTGTGCCCATCAAATGCAGCCACTGTGCTCATCAATTGCAGCCACTGTGCCCATCAAATGCAGCCACTGTGCCCATCAAATGCAGCCACTGTGCCCATCAATTGCAGCCACTGTGCCCATCAAATACAGCCACTGTGCTCATCAATTGCAGCCACTGTGCCCATCAATTGCAGCCACTGTGCCCATCAAATGCAGCCACTGTGCTCATCAATTGCAGCCACTGTGCCCATCAAATGCAGCCACTGTGCGCATCAAATGCAGCTACCATGCCCATCAATTTCAGCCACTGTGCCCATCAATTTCAGCCACTGTGCCCATCAAATGCAACCACTGTGCCATCAATTGCAGCCACTGTGCCCATCAAATGCAGCCACTGTGCCCATCAAATGCAGCTACCGTGCCCATCAAATGCAGCCACTGTGCGCATCAAATGCAGCCACTGTGCCCATCAAATGCAGCCACTGTGCGCATCAAATGCAGCTACCATGCCCATCAATTTCAGCCACTGTGCCCATCAATTTCAGCCACTGTGCCCATCAAATGCAACCACTGTGCCATCAATTGCAGCCACGGTGCCCATCATTTGCAGCCACTGTGTCCATCAAATGCAGCCACTGTGTCCATCAAATGCAGCCACTGTGCCCATCAAATGCAGCCACTGTGCTCATCAAACGCAGCCACTGTGCCCATCAATTGCAACCACTGTGCCATCAATTGCAGCCACGGTGCCATCAATTGCAGCCACTGTGCCCATCAATTGCAGCCACTGTGCCCATCATTTGCAGCCACTGTCCCATCAATTCCCGGTATTGAAGGGGTTAAACAGTCCTTGAAAATTTAATGAAAGAATTTTCCTTTTTTTAAGCGGAAAGCTACAAGTCTCGTATGAAATGGGGACATGTCACCCTCGCCTGCTGTCACCCTCGCCTGTTGTCACCCTCGCCTGCTGTCACCCTTGCCTGTTGTCACCCTCGGCTGTTGTGACCCTTGCCTGCTGTCACCCTCGCCTGCTGTCACCCTCGCCTGCTGTCACCCTCACCTGCTGTCACCCTCGCCTGTTGTCACCCTCGCCTGTTGTCACCCTCGCCTGTTGTCACCCTCGGCTGTTGTGACCCTCGCCTGCTGTCACCCTCGCCTGTTGTCACCCTAGCCTGCTGTCACCCTTGCCTGCTGTCACCTTCACCTGCTGTCACCCTCGCCTGTTGTCACCCTAGCCTGCTGTCACCCTTGCCTGCTGTCACCTTCACCTGTTGTCACCCTCGCCTGTTGTCACCCTCGCCCGTTGTCACCCTCGCCCGTTGTCACCCTCGCCTGTTGTCACCCTCGCCTGTTGTCACCCTCGCCTGTTGTCACCCTCGCCTGCTGTCACCCTCGCCTGCTGTCACCCTCGCCTGTTACCTCGCCTGTTGTCACCCTCGCCTGCTGTCACCTTCGCCTGCTGTCACCCTCGCCTGTTCCCTCGCCTGTTGTCACCCTTGCCTGTTCCCTCGCCTGTTGTCACCCTCCCCTGCTGTCACCCTCACCTGCTGTCACCCTCGCCTGCTGTCACCCCACTGTGCCATCAATTGCAGCCACGGTGCCCATCATTTGCAGCCACTGTGCCATCAATTGCAGCCACTGTGTCCATCAAATGCAGCCACTGTGTCCATCAAATGCAGCCACTGTGCCCATCAAATGCAGCCACTGTGCCCATCAAATGCAGCCACTGTGCTCATCAAACGCAGCCACTGTGCCATCAATTGCAGCCACGGTGCCATCAATTGCAGCCACTGTGCCCATCAATTGCAGCCACTGTGCCCATCATTTGCAGCCACTGTCCCATCAATTCCCGGTATTGAAGGGGTTAAACAGTCCTTGAAAATTTAATGAAAGAATTTTCCTTTTTTTAAGCGGAAAGCTACAAGTGTCGTATGAAATGGGGACATGTCACCCTCGCCTGTTGTCACCCTCGCCTGTTGTCACCCTCGCCTGCTGTCACCCTCGCCTGTTGTCACCTTCGCCTGTTGTCACCCTTGCCTGCTGTGACCCTCGCCTGTTGTCACCCTCGCCTGTTGTCACCCTAGCCTGCTGTCACCCTTGCCTGCTGTCACCTTCACCTGTTGTCACCCTCGCCTGTTGTCACCCTCGCCTGTTGTCACCCTCGCCTGTTGTCACCCTCGCCTGTTGTCACCCTCGCCTGTTGTCACCCTCGCCTGTTGTCACCCTCGCCTGCTGTCACCCTCGCCTGCTGTCACCCTCGCCTGTTACCTCGCCTGTTGTCACCCTCGCCTGCTGTCACCTTCGCCTGCTGTCACCCTCGCCTGTTCCCTCACCTGTTGTCACCCTTGCCTGTTCCCTCGCCTGCTGTCACCCTCCCCTGCTGTCACCCTCACCTGCTGTCACCCTCGCCTGCTGTCACCCTCGCCTGTTCCCTCGCCGGTTGTAACCCTCGCCTGTTGTCACCCTCGCCTGCTGTCACCCTTGCCTGTTCCCTCGCCTGTTGTCACCCTCCCCTGCTGTCACCATCGCCTGTTGTCTCCCTCGCCTGTTGTCACCCTCGCCTGCTGTCACCCTCGCCTGCTGTCACCCTCGCCTGCTGTCACCCTCGCCTGTTCCCTTGCCTGTTGTCACCCTCGCCTGTTGTCACCCTCGCCTGTTGTCACCTTCGCCTGTTGTCACCTTCCCTTCGGGTTAATGAGAAGGTCCTAAACGAGTTGCCAGGAGACTCGGGTTATTTCCTGCGGACGGAATATGATATACGGGAACATCTGGTGCTGGGCGGTTGTGAAGGTGATCAATGGGGTTTCTATTGGTTTATTGATGGAGAGCCTCGGCCCAGCTGAGCACTCCTCGCCTCCCCTGCAGCAGCTTCTGTTTGATGTGTTTTCTTTCTCTACCTATGGGGGGTGTGCGGATAAAAGAGACACGTGGAAATAACAGAGAGTGATCATTCCAGACCTCTATAAATACAGCATGGCCATGAGAACATCAATGGCCGACGTCGGCGGGTTCAAAGTCCAGCGCTGTCCCCCGTCCTGCTGTCATTACCACCTTAGCAGAAGAGTCGCCGCCCCTCCCCCGCTGAACCCTCCGGTGGGAATTCCCTGGGAACGGGTTGTAATGACGGGTTGAGACTGGACGGAATTAATGTTTACAGCCGGTGGAACTCAACTCTGGAACCAGCAGGATCAATAATGAGGCTGAGGCTTAATTAGTGCTTTTGAACTTCATCCGACGCGGAATTTTTCGATGCCGGGCGGAAATATCATTTAGATGGAAAGATCTATGAAGTCATAGAGAGAGAGGAGTTGACTTTGACCTGTTTTTTTGGCTGGGATCCTTGACACGGGTACCCTTTGGTTCCGTTGGCACCATAGTCAGTGGCGGCTGGTGCTCAAATTTTGTTTTTGGGGGGGGGCGGGGGGCGCAGATTCTGAAAAATAACACCCATCAATTGCATTCTCACTGTGCCTATCAATTACAGCCACTGTACCAAACGCTGCCACTGTGCCTATCAAATGCAGCCACTGTGCCCATAAAACGCAGCCACTGTGCCCATAAAACGCAGCCACTGTGCCCATAAAACGCAGCCACTGTGCCCATAAAACGCAGCCACTGTGCCATCAAACGCAGCCACTGTGCCATCAAACGCAGCCACTGTGCCATCAAACGCAGCCACTGTGCCATCAAATGCAGTCACTGTGCCATCAAACGCAGCCACTGTGCCCATCAAACACAGCCACTGTACCAAATGCAGCCACTGTGCCCATCAAATGCAGCCACTGTGCCCATCAAATGCAGCCACTGTGCCTATCAAATGCAGACAATTTTCCCATCAAATGCAGTCACTGTACCAAACGCAGCCACTGTGCCATCAAACGCAGCCACTGTGCCATCAAACGCAGCCACTGTGCCATCAAACGCAGCCACTGTGCCATCAAACGCAGCCACTGTGCCCATCAAATGCAGCCACTGTGCCCATCAAATGCAGCCTCTGTGGCCATCAAATGCAGACACTGTGCCCATCAAATGCAGACACTGTGCCCATCAAATGCAGACACTGTGCCCATCAAACGGAGCCACTGTGCCCATCAAACGGAGCCACTGTGCCCATCAAACGGAGCCACTGTGCCATCAAACGCAGCCACTGTGCCATCAAACGCAGCCACTGTGCCATCAAACGCAGCCACTGTGCCATCAAACGCAGCCACTGTGCCCATCAAATGCAGACACTGTGCCCATCAAATGCAGACACTGTGCCCATCAAACGCAGACACTGTGCCCATCAAACACAGCCACTGTGCATATCAAATGCAGTCACTGTGCCCATCAAATGCAGCCACTGTGCCCATCAAACGCAGCCACTGTACCCATCAAACGCAGCCACTTTGCCATCAAATGCAGCCACTGTGCCATCAAACGCAGACACTGTGCCCATCAAACACAGACACTGTGCCCATCAATCGCCTCTACTGTGCCATCAAATGCCGCTAGTGTGCCATCAAAGGCAGCCACTGTGCCCATCAAACGCAGCCAGTGTGCAAATAAAACGCAGCCACTGTGCCATCAAACGCAGCCACTGTGCCATTAAATGCAGACACTGTGCCCATCAAATGCAGACACTGTGCCCATCAAACAGCTCTACTGTGCCATCAAACGCAGCCACTGTGCCATCAAACGCAGCCACTGTGTCATCAAACGACACTGCTGTGCCATCAAGTGCCGCTACGGTGCCATCAAACGCAGCCACTGTGCCCATCAAATAAAGCCACTTGGCCCATCAAACGCTGCCACTGTGCCCCAAATGCTGCCACTTTGCCCATTAAACGTTGCCACTGTGCCCCAAATGCTGCCACTGTGCCCCCCCTGTCTGCCCAACACTTACCTTGTCTCAGGTGGGCAGCGGGTGACAGCGGCGAGCGGTATCCTCCATTTCTTCCCCAACCCTCTGCTATAATTGGGCGCCTGATGGTTGACCTCGGCAAACATCGGAAAGGCTTGGGAACGGATTATTTGCGATCGACGGCGTTCGGCTCCGCTCGACTATGGCGCCACCCCACCTCAGGCCAAAAGCGGTACTGCACACCGCTTGGGCCCGAATCCTGCTGGTATTGCGAGACAACACTCGCAAACCAAGTTATGATTTTTTAATCACTGGGATGCCATTAAAATTCATGTGCGTGTAAAGGCAGGCGTCCCAATACTTTTGGCAATATAGTGCAGCTTAGGAGGTCAGGTCTGGTATTATGGTTAAAAAAAATGTGCCAAAGTCTGAATCGTCACACAGAGAGGAAGTGTAAAGAAAATGCGTCAGCGCACTTCAGCGCACACCATGCGGCCTGAATGCACCTTACGCCATTCCCAGGATTAATATTGCGCCACTTCCTTGTCCCATTTGAGGTTTTTGTACACGAGTGCAAAATGTCCAATCAGCACCTGCGCCGTGATGAACTATGACGGCTCCATAATTGATCTAACTGGGTTACACGCTGGTATCAGCTGCGCCACCCCGAGCCCCCATTATGTTCACCACAAGTTATGACTTCGATGTTCAGCTTCACCGGGCTAATGAGTTCAACCCCCGCTATAGTTCTTCCCAGTCAGCGCTCTTGTTTCGTTTTTTTGATGTATAACGCAGGTGATGGTGGCCAGTTTGTAGGCTTGTACATAGGGTTCCTACAACCCCGACGCGTGCTGCCCTACATAGAAAGAATAATACATACATTACAAACAAGGGGGTAGATTCTGGTAGGGGCGCGCACTGATACGGCGGCGCAGCGTATCGCCTTTACGCTACTCCGCCGTAAATTACAGGAGCAAGTGGCGAAGAGTAAAAGGGGCCGGCGTAAGCGCGCGGAATTCAAATGATCCAGTAGGGGGCGTGGATCATTTAAATTAGGCACGTTCCCGCGCGGAACGTACTGCGCATGCGCCGTCCCTAAAATTTCCCGACGCGCATTGCGGTAAATGACGTCGCAAGGACGTCTTTGGTTTCGACGTGAACGTAAATGGTGTCCAGCGCCATTCACGGACGACTTACGCAAACTACGTAAAATTTTCAAATTGCGACGCGGGAACGACGTCCATACTTAACATTGGCTGCGCCTCCTAATAGCAGGAGCAGCCTTACGCCGAAAACGAGTTACGCAAACAACGTAAAAAAACTACTGCCGGGCGCATGTACGTTTGTGAATCGGCGTAAGTATGTAATTTGCATACTCTACGCTGACAACTACGGAAGCGCCACCTAGCGGCCAGTGTGAGAATGCACCCTAAGATACGACGGCGTAAGAGACTTACAGAAAATAGATACGCCGGCATAGCTTTGAATTTACGCGGCGTATCTATGGATACGCCGGCGTAAATCGTTCCTGAATCTACCCCAGGGATAAATGCTATATTACATTAATAGCACGGTGGCTCAGTGGTTAGCACTTCTTCAGGCCGCCGGCAAATAATGATATCTGAATGATGCCTCTAGCCGCACCCATCATTCAGATATCCCCCCACAAAGTCCAGGACGTCATATGACGTCCACCCAGGATGGTAGATCCCATCTGTGGACGTCATATTACTATGGGCGGGTATTGAAGTGGTTAAGGGCTCTTTAAACACTTGCCGGCCGCCACACACACATTTACGTCGGCAGAAGGGTTCGTAGAGGCAAATGGACTTACCTGTACGTCCCTTTGAATTTCCCGCCGTGCGGGCGCACGCGTGCCCGACGCACGTGCACCCGCCGCACAAGCAGAATTCCTCCCAGTGATGGGGCAGAATTCCTCCCAGTGATGGGGCAGAATTCCTCCCAGTGATGGGGCAGAAGTCCTTCCAATGATGGGGCAGAATTCCTCCCAATGAAGGAGCAGAATTCCTCCCAATGAAGGAGCAGAAGTCCTCCCAGTGACGGGGCAGAAATCCTCCCAGTGACGGGGCAGAAGTCCTCCCAGTGATGGGGCAGAATTCCTCCCAGTGATGGGGCAGAATTCCTCCCAGTGATGGGGCAGAAGTCCTTCCAATGATGGGGCAGAATTCCTCCCAATGAAGGAGCAGAATTCCTCCCAATGAAGGAGCAGAATTCCTCCCAATGAAGGGGCAGAAGTCCTCCCAGTGACGGGGCAGAAATCCTCCCAGTGACGGGGCAGAATTCCTCCCAGTGATGGGGCAGAATTCCTCCCAATGAAGGGGGAGAAGTCCTCCCAGTGACGGGGCAGAAGTCCTCCCAATGAAGGGGCAGAATTCCTCCCAATAAAGGGGCAGAAGTCCTCCCAGTGACAGGGCAGAAGTCCTCCCAGTGACGGGGCAGAAGTCCTCCCAGTGACGGGGCAGAATTCCTCCCAGTGACGGGGCAGAATTCCTCCCAGTGACGGGGCAGAATTCCTCCTAATGATGGGGCAGAATTCCTCCCAATGATGGGGCAGAATTCCTCCCAATGATGGGGCAGAATTCCTCCCAATGATGGGGCAGAATTCCTCCCAATGAAGGGGCAGAATTCCTCCCAATGAAGGGGCAGAATTCCTCCCAGTGACGGGGCAGAATTCCTCCCAGTGACGGGGCAGAATTCCTCCCAGTGATGGGGCAGAATTCCTCCCAATGAAGGGGCAGAAGTCCTCCCAGTGACTGGGCAGAATTCCTCCCAGTGACGGGGCAGAATTCCTCCCAGTGATGAGGCAGAATTCCTCCCAGTGATGGGGCAGAAGTCCTCCCAATGAAGGGGCAGAAGTCCTCCCAGTGACGGGGCAGAAGTCCTCCCAGTGACGGGGCAGAATTCCTCCCAGTGACGGGGCAGAATTCCTCCCAGTGATGGGGCAGAAGTCCTCCCAATGATGGGGCAGAATTCCTCCCAGTGATGGGGCAGAAGTCCTCCCAGTGACGGGGCAGAATTCCTCCAAGTGAAGGGGCAGAATTCCTTCCAATGAATGGGCAGAATTCCTCCCAGTGACGGGGCAGAATTCCTCCCAGTGACGGGGCAGAATTCCTCCCAGTGAAGGGGCAGAATTCCTCCCAGTGATGGGGCAGAATTCCTCCCAGTGACGGGGCAGAATTCCTCCAAGTGATGGGGCAGAATTCCTCCCAGTGACGGGGCAGAATTCCTCCCAATGACGGGGCAGAATTCCTCCCAATGAAGGGGCAGAAGTCCTCCCAATGACGGGGCAGAATTCCTCCCAATGACACCAATAATGGGGGATTTTGTACTCCTGATGGCCACAGTCCGGCCCCCTTGAAGTCTGGAGGACAGTAATCCGGCCCTTTGTTTAGAAAGTTTGGAGACCCCTGGTCCATCACATAAAATCCCAAAACACATTTACGTTTTTGGTTGTAACATGACAAGATGTGGAGAATTTCAAGGGGTATGAATACTTTTCCAAGGCCCTGTATATATGTTTGTGTGTATTATTATCCTACATAATAAGGATTACTGAGTATGTCAGAGGCACAATATAAGGAAAGGTTGGCAAGGACGATGACACGGGAGAGATGTGAGTGAAAACCTCCGGATCCCGCGCTTCTCTCGGCTCGAGTCACATTATCATGCAAACCCAATTTTTCTTTTACAGACAATTAAACAATCATTGATTTCCCTTCCTCCGCAGAGACTGAGAGCTTCTCAGTAAACACGCCGAGCCTGTTAATGTCTCTTAGACAAACAGACAAAGTGGAGAATCTACAAACCTCGTTTGTGTGGAATTAACTATCGTTCTCTGATACCATTGTTTTCTTTGGAACAATAAATAATCTCTTTTTTTTTAATTTATTTTTTTGTTTTGTTTTGTTACAGATATCTTTATTGACATAAAAAATATATCAAATGAGTTTCGGCTTCCTCTAGTCAGACCGCGTGTGTACGTCGAAACGTAATTGATTGTCTAGGACAGGGGTCTCCAAACTTTTTCAAACAAAGGGGCCAGTTTATCCTCTTTCAGACTTTAGGGGGGCCGGATTGTGGCCAACAGGGGGCAGAAAATGTCGGGGGGCGATATGGGGAATATATAGGGGGAAATATGAGGAGAGATATGGGGAAGATATGAGGGGAGATATGGGGGATATATAGGGGAAGATATGGGGGATATATAGGGGGAGATATGGGGGATATATAGGGGGAGATATGAGGGAAGATATGAGGGGAGATATGGGGAATATATAGGGGAAGATATGAGGGGAGATATGGGGGATATATAGGGGAAGATATGAGGGGAGATATGGGGGAATATATAGGGGGAGATATGAGGGGAATATATAGGGGAAGATATGAGGGAAGATATGGGGGATATATAGGGGAAGATATGAGGGGAGATATGGGGGATATATAGGGGGAGATATGGGGGATATATAGGGGGAGATATGAGGGAAGATATGGGGAAGATATGAGGGGAGATATGGGGAAGATGAGGGGAAGGTATGGGGGATATATAGGGGGAGATATGGGGGAGATATGAAGGGAGATATGGGGAAGATATGAGGGTAGATATGGGGAATATATAGGGGAAGATATGAGGGGAGATATGGGGAATATATAGGGGAAGATATGAGGGGAGATATGGGGAATATATAGGGGAAGATATGGGGGATATATAGGGGAAGATATGAGGGGAGATATGGGGAATATATAGGGGAAGATATGAGGGGAGATATGGGGGATATATAGGGGAAGATATGAGGGGAGATATGAGGGGAGATATGGGGAATATATAGGGGGAGATATGAGGGGAATATATAGGGGAAGATATTAGGGAAGATATGGGGGGAGATATGGGGGATATATAGGGGGAGATATGAGGGATATATAGGGGGAGATATGAGGGAAGATATGGGGAAGATATGAGGGGAGATATGGGGAAGATGAGGGGAAGGTATGGGGGATATATAGGGGGAGATATGGGGGAGATATGAAGGGAGATATGGGGAAGATATGAGGGTAGATATGGGGAATATATAGGGGAAGATATGAGGGTAGATATGGGGAATATATAGGGGAAGATATGAGGGGAGATATGGGGAATATATAGGGGAAGATATGAGGGGAGATATGGGGGAATATATAGGGGGAGATATGAGGGGAATATATAGGGGAAGATATGAGGGAAGATATGGGGGATATATAGGGGGAGATATGGGGGATATATAGGGGGAGATATGAGGGAAGATATGGGGAAGATATGAGGGGAGATATGGAGAATATATTGGGGAAGATATGAGGGGAGATATGGGGAGGATATAAGGGAAGGTATGGGGAATATATAGGGGAAGATATGAGGGGAGATATGGGGAAGATATGAGGGGATATATGGGGAATATATAGTAGAAGATGAGGGGGATATATAGGGGAAGATATGAGGGGAAATATGAGGAATATATAGGGGGAGATATGAGGGGAGGTATGGGGGATATATAGGGGGAGATATGAGGGGAGGTATGGGGGATATATAGGGGGAGATATGAGGGGAGGTATGGGGGATATATAGGGGGAGATATGAGGGGAGGTATGGGGGATATATAGGGGAAATATGAGGGATATATAGGGGGAGATATGAGGGGAGGTATGGGGGATATATAGGGGGAGATATGAGGGGAGGTATGGGGGATATATAGGGGGAGATATGAGGGGAGGTATGGGGGATATATAGGGGAAGATATGAGGGGAAATATGAGGAATATATAGGGGGAGATATGAGGGGAGGTATGGGGGATATATAGGGGGAGATATGAGGGGAGGTATGGGGGATATATAGGGGGAGATATGAGGGGAGATATGAGGGGAGGTATGGGGGATATATAGGGGGAGATATGAGGGGAGGTATGGGGGATATATAGGGGGAGATATGAGGGGAGATATGAGGGGAGGTATGGGGGATATATAGGGGGAGATATGAGGGGAGATATGAGGGGAGGTATGGGGGATATATAGGGGGAGATATGAGGGGAGGTATGGGGGATATATAGGGGGAGATATGAGGGGAGGTATGGGGGATATATAGGGGGAGATATGAGGGGAGATATGAGGGGAGGTATGGGGGGATATATAGGGGGATATATAGGGGAAGATATGGGGGATATATAGGGGGATATATGAGGGGAATATATAGGGGAAGATGAGGGGAAGATGAGGGAAGATATGTTGGTAAATTCATGAATTTTGTTCTATCGCAGGGCAGATTTTGAGGCTTCAGAAAACAGCACAACAATATAACCTTATAATAAAACTTCATTTTTTTTCTTTCGGCCAGATGATGACATCACTTCCTGGATGCGGAGATTACAGGTCATTAAATCTGCTGTGTTCATGTAAAAATAGCTCTTTAATAACTCCGTCCATTTCTTTAAATACAGCATCTGCTATAACCTGATTAACAGAAGATTTGTGATCTGTTGGGAGGCCGGGGTTTGGTTACAGAGGATTGGCTGGGTGATGCTCGGACTTCTGCTCACATGGAGGGAAGAGGAGATCATGTCGGGGAAATTGTGATCATTTCTGCAGAAAAATAGAAGAAGAATCTACAGATATCATTGCTTTTATTGTCACCCGCTGCTGTCTGAGCATGCGCACTCACCCCCTTCTTGTATTTTATGCCCAACGTGCAGGAGATAACTTTTTTTTTAATTTGCATTTATTTTTGTCCATCAGCAGAGTACTTTAGTACAATGTATCCATCTGTCTCTGTTTGGGGGCTTCTTCTAAGGTCACCAGAATCTGAAAATTAAGTCTGAGGACACCCTGACCATTCCCATAACATCACACCTTCATTTGTAGCAACATCAAATACACAGAGCTCCCCCGCCTCCCAGAACCCCCCCCCAATACACAGATCTCCCCCGCCTCCCAGAACCCCCCCCCAATACACAGATCTCCCCCGCCTCCCAGCGCCCCCCCCCAATACACAGATTTCTCCAACTCCTAGCACCCCCAATACACAGATCTCCCCAACTCCTAGCACCCCCAATACACAGAGCTCCCACCCCCCCCCCCCCAATACACAGATCTGCCCAACTCCTATCACCCCCCAATATACAGATCGCCCCCGCCTCCCAGCACCCCCCCCCCCCAATACAAAGATCTCCCCAACTCCTATCACCCCCTATATACAGATCACCCCCAATACACAGATCTCCCCCAACTCCTAGCAGCCCCCAATACACAGATCTCCCCCAACTCCTATCACCCCCTATATACAGAGCTCTCCTTCACCTCCTAGCCCCCATATACACAGAGCTCCCCCCACACCTCCTAGCATTCAAAGTACACAGAGCTCCCCCTATCACCCCCCAATATACAGATCGCCCCCGCCTCCCAGCACCCCCCCCCCCAATACACAGATCTGCCCAACTCCTATCACCCCTCAATATACAGATCGCCCCCTCCTCCCAGCACCCCCCCCCCAATACAAAGATCTCCCCAACTCCTATCACCCCCTATATACAGATCTCCCCCAACTCCTAGCAGCCCCCAATACACAGATCTCCCCCAACTCCTATCACCCCCTATATACAGATCTCCCCCAACTCCTATCACCCCCTATATACAGATCTCCCCCAACTCCTAGCAGCCCCCAATACACAGATCTCCCCCAACTCCTAGCACCCCCAATATACAGATCTCCCCCAACTCCTAGCACCCCCAAGA
Source organism: Rana temporaria (assembly GCF_905171775.1). Lineage (NCBI taxonomy): Eukaryota > Metazoa > Chordata > Amphibia > Anura > Ranidae > Rana > Rana temporaria. The sequence continues at coordinate 142,346,390 of NC_053500.1, read as the reverse complement.
TACAGATCTCCCCCAACTCCTAGCACCGCACAATATACAGATCTCCCCCAACTCCTAGCACCCCCAATACACAGATCTCCCCCAACTCCCAGCACCCCCCTAATACACAGATCTCCCCCAACTCCTAGCACCCCCCAATATACAGATCTCCCCCAACTCCTAGCACCCCCAATATACAGATCTTCCCCAACTCCTAGCACCCCCAATATACAGATCTCCCCCAACTTCTAGCACGCCCCAATATACAGATCTTCCCCAACTCCTAGCACCCCCAATACACAGATCTCCCCCAACTCCTAGCACCCCCAATATACAGATCTCCCCCAACTCCTAGCACCCCCAAGATACAGATCTCCCCCAACTCCTAGCACCGCACAATATACAGATCTCCCCCAACTCCTAGCACCCCCAATACACAGATCTCCCCCAACTCCCAGCACCCCCCTAATACACAGATCTCCCCCAACTCCTAGCACCCCCCAATATACAGATCTCCCCCAACTCCTAGCACCCCCAATATACAGATCTTCCCCAACTCCTAGCACCCCCAATATACAGATCTCCCCCAACTTCTAGCACGCCCCAATATACAGATCTTCCCCAACTCCTAGCACCCCCAATACACAGATCTCCCCCAACTTCTAGCACCCCCAATACAAAAAATCTCCCCCGTTTCCTATCGCTTCCAATACGCAGAGCTCCCCAAAACTTCCTAGACCCCTGGCACACAGACCTCCTCCCACCTCCTAGCAACCCCAATACACAGAGCTCTCCTTCACCTCCTAGCCCCCCATATACACAGAGCTCCCCCCACACCTCCTAGCATTCCAAGTACACAAAGCTCCCCCTAGCACCCCCTCAATACACAGAGCTCCCCCAACCTCCTACCACCTCCAAAAATACAAAGCTCTTCCCCACTTCCTAGCCCCCAAATACACCCCAAATAACTAGCACCCCAATAAACAGAGCTCCCCAACCTTCTAGCAACCCCAATATACAGAGCTCCCCACATCTCCTAGCTGCTAGAACCCCCAATACCTAACTCCCCAATACAGAAAGCTCCCCCCAGCTCCTAGCACCCCCCCAACCTCCTAGCACCCCCAAAATACAGAGTTCTTCCCCACCTCCTAGCCCCCAAATACGCAGAGCTCCCCCACCTTCTATCACCCCAGAAAACTGAGCTCCCCAATCTCCTAGTAACCCCAATATACAGAGCTCCCCCCATCTCCTAGCTGCTAGCACCCCCAATACCTAACTCAATACACAGAGATCCCCCCCACTGCCTAGCACCCCCCCCCCAATACACAGAGCTCCCCCCACTGCCTAGCACCACCCCCAATACACAGAGCTCCCCCCCACCGCCTAGCACCCCCCCAATACACATAGCTCCCCCACCCTCCTAGCACCCCCAATACACAGAGCTCCCCTCATCTCCTAGAACTCCGAGTACACAGAGCTTCCCCCCCACCTCCCACATCCACCCAGTTCAGCGCTACTGCAGAACGCTCCATGCCTAGCCTCCTGGCAGCTGCTTCACCTGAACTGAGGAGGCGCTGTCACTGGAGGTGCACTGTGTCTTATGTAAACACAGTGATAGCAGCCGGTGATCTGCCGATATGGTTCCTCCTATCTGTATGGATCCCCCTTGACTGCGCAGGCGCAATCCGAGCCAACGGAAATCACCGAACATGATCAGCTGTAGCAACAGGTCCAGGGCGACGTGGAATTCGCTGTAAGTGGCCAGTCGGCCTCACGTCCTCGCTTCGCTCGGGCGGCTCGCTTCGCTCGCTCGGCCTCCTGGCTCTTATTTTTACATCCTCCAAGTCCACGGGGATGTTAAGGAATGAGCCTGGATGCCGCGCATGCGCCGTGTACAGCTGATCAAGTTCTGAGATTTCCGTGGGCTTCGACTGTCAAGCAGGGAACCATATCGATAGGGGAACTAGCTCGACAAGACACCGGCGAGGGGCACAGGGTTAGTGTTGGAGGTGGCGGTACTGTGCTCCGGACGGAAAAGATCCCTTTTTACACTGCAGTCACTCCTGCAAGTGAGGGGCAGAAAGAGAGGAGCTCCCAGTGCACCTCCCACTGCACATACAGCCAGCGCCCGGGGCAGGTGTTCCCTTTGCCCCCCCCCTCCCCCCTTTGTCCCGGGCCCTCACAGTAATGGTTGGCTGACCCATGCATGAAAACTCTTTTCTCATCCATCCAGACGTCATCTAAGGTCTATCGCCAGCCTCAGGTTTGCCCGAAGATTCCGCCGCATGACCCGAGATAACATAAAACCTTCATCTCTCCTCGGGAGGCACAGGAAGGAACCTCGTTTATTGCCAAGTTAATCATTTTAATGTTCAGATCTGAATCCCTCCCCGTCTATTAAGCTCTTTAGACAGCTGCAGAGCATCGACTTCTCCGCTATTTTTGGAAGGTAGTCTCTGTACAATCGCAATGAGAACATCGCGGCCGCAACAAACCCCGTTCCTTCCAAATTAATGCATTTCGGGTTCTTCTGAAGTCTCCTGAATGCATTGAACAGTCAGTGTGGATTGTATGGAGAACGGAGTAGATATAAACCCAATCACTAAAATCTCATAGAAGCTCAGGGCCATCTTAATGCAAGGGAACTGCCCAAGGGCCCCAGGTACGTGGGGGGCCCCCACAATAATCTTGCATTACGTCATACTTGCCAACTGTCCTGGATTTGCTGGGACAGTTATGCTTTTTACTAAAAAGTCCCGATAGGGTCGTGTGCCAGGAAGCGTCCCAGAACCTCTACTGTGTACTCCTGATCCCAGTGTTGTACCCTTCTGACCCCCCCTATACTGTGCCCCTCTGCACCCCCCCTGTACTGTTCCCTTCTGCACCCCCCCTGTACTGTGCCCTTCTGCACCCCCCCCTGTACTGTGCCCTTCTGCACCCCCCCTGTACTGTGCCCTTCTGCACCCCCCCTGTACTGTGCCCTTCTGCACCCCCCCTGTACTGTGCCCTTCTGCACCCCCCTATACTGTGCCCTTCTGCACCCCCCCTATACTGTGCCCTTCTGCACCCCCCCTGTACTGTGCCCTTCTGCACCCCCCCCCTGTACTGTTCCCTTCTGCACCCCCCCCTGTACTGTTCCCTTCTGCACCCCCCCTGTACTGTGCCCTTCTGCACCCCCCCTGTACTGTGCCCTTCTGCACCCCCCCTGTACTGTGCCCTTCTGCACCCCCCTATACTGTGCCCTTCTGCACCCCCCCTATACTGTGCCCTTCTGCACCCCCCCTGTACTGTGCCCTTCTGCACCCCCCCCTGTACTGTTCCCTTCTGCACCCCCCTGTACTGTGCCCTTCTGCACCCCCCCTGTACTGTGCCCTTCTGCACCCCCCCTGTACTGTGCCCTTCTGCACCCCCCCCTGTACTGTGCCCTTTGTGTTGACTAGTCTTTGATTCATGGAATGTTTTCCTTTTTGTAAAATCGATTTTATTGAAAGTACTAATGGATACATGTTTAATTCTATCAACTATTTATACTTTATTTCTTGAAAGTAGGTGTGTAAATTGGGGAAAGCTGGTAGGGGCCCCAGTGCATCACTTCGCCCAGGGGCCCATGATGCTATAATTAAGACGGCCAAGTAGAAGCTCCAACATGTTCAAAAGCTGCTCCTAATATTTGTATATCTACTATTTTCATTATAGCACCGGGTGATCCTGCCATGGAGGTCCTTGTTCAGGCACTTCCTGGTATTTGGTGACAACGCTCTGTCCCTGACTGCTAGATGTGTTCCTGCGTTGTCACTCTGTCACATGGGATTCTGATGGGGCGTTTTCAACACATAATATCCAGACATGGTCCACTGTTGTCACCATCAGCCATAGGAGTGAGCCGAGTGAATTTGGAAGAATGGAAAGAATTACGTTGTCATCAGTCTGCTGCAGAGCTATTTTTGACTTTTTTGGTGAATCGGTAGGGGTACAGTGTACCCCATACTCATTCACATAGAAGGAAGCTGGGATGTGGGGGACCCCTTGTTAAAGGGGGCATTCAGATTCCAATAAGCTCCTGCCTGCAGACCCCCACAAAAACAGCTCAGGGTTGTCGGGAAGAGTGCCAACAAGGTGCTTTGGGGTGGGGGGGCTGAGCCCCCACCACAAAGCAACCCCCTCATCTTGAGGGCATGTGGCCTGTATGGTTCAGGGGGGGGGCGCTCACTCGTCCCCCCTTATGCTAACCTGCCGGGCTGCATGCTCGGATAAGGGTCTGGTATGTTTTTTGGGGGGGGGGGGGGCATATGCCATTTTTTTTAAATTGTGGCGTGGGGTTCCTCTTAAACGTCGTAACTTTACTGCGTCGACCGCGCGTATGTTCGGGAATTCGCGTATTTTGCTAATTTGCATACTCGACGGGGAAACCGACGGAGGCGACACCTAGCGGCGAAAAAAAAAATTGCATTTAAGATCCGACAGCGTAAGAGCCTTACGCCTGTCGGATCTAATGGATATCTATGCGTAACTGATTCTAAGAATCAGTCGTATAGATACGACGGCCCAGATTAGGACTTACGACGGCGTACATTGCGTTGCGCCGTCGTAAGCCCTTTGAGAATCTGGGCCAGAGTACTTTATTGGGACCTGGGGGGGGGGGCCTCTCTGATGGACACAGAGAGGGCTTCTGTTAGAGAGTCTGTTAGATGTTCGGCGCCCCCACCTCTGCAGGCGCCTGGGTGCAATGCACCCTGTGCACCCTGCCTAGGATCGGCCCTGGTGTTCGGCCCAACTCTACCTAAATTGAACTTGTCAGTCCAGCTGTCTTTTGTTCGGGTGCCGTATTAACGTAGGGGCTATTGGAGCGCCGGGCCCCTACCATAATAAAGGCCCAATGAAGTGACACTGAACGCAATCGCCGGCCTTCACAGAATGTCGCCTGTGGTCAGCGGGCTTGCATTATCTTCGCCTGGTTAGCGCTCGGGTACCGCGGACTTGTTATACATAAAAGCAGCAGAGGGCTTTGGACTCGGGGGCCGGTAAAGACATAATCACTCCAATGAATCGGCTTACATGCAGTATGTACTCCCCGGAAAATCCTCTCTGAATATCAAAATGAATTGCCTATTCTTCGGAACAATGGGCCTTTATTGGCGCGGTCTGTGTGGGATATTTGTTCGAAGGACGCTAAAGCATTTCTGTCAAGCAGAACAGAGACAGCAGTGTGGTGCGTTAACCTCTTATTAATCTGTTGCCTAACCGAGAACAAATTGATATCATCTTCGGTGAAAGCTTCCCGAGAACCTCGCTAAGCCCTCGATCTGATGACACAACCTGAGTTCAAGAGGTGGCATGGCGGGTACTCTTTATTAAATGACCAGGAGGTGGAGGGTGGCTTTCATGTGCAATGGGACCCTGGGAAGAGGCAGCGACTGTAGGGTTGGCGATGGCAGAGAAGGTCAGGAGCTGGGGTCAACTAGGAGGAAGTTGGTGACCTGATAACATTAATGAAGAATCAGTGGCCTAGATCTATAAGGATGTAAGAAGAATTGACCCCCTAGGGCCTATACCTCAAGTTGGCAGGGCTGTCTTAATGAGAGGGCAGAATAGAGGGGGAGGGGGGAGATAGGGGAATTTGGGACTTTATATGAGGCCAAGGACTTGTAGGTCCGATGTCTCCATCCCTGTATAGCAGTTATGCTGAGAGAGAAGTTTGCACTGAACCCCAATGTAGAATAAGGTTTGCACTGAACCCCAATGTAGATGAAGGTTTGCACTGAACCCCACTGTAGATTAAGGTTTGCACTGAACCCCGATGTAGATTAAGGTTTGCACTGAACCCCCAATGTAGAGAGAGGTCTGCACTGAACCCCGATGTAGATAAAGGTTTGCACTGAACCCCAATGTAGATGAAGGTTTGCACTGAACCCCACTGTAGATTAAGGTTTGCACTGAACCCCCAATGTAGAGAGAGGTTTGCAGTGAACCACCAGTGTAGAGAGAGGTTTGCACTGAACCCCGATGTAGAGAGAGGTTTGCACTGAACCCCGGTGTAGAGAGAGGTTTGCACTGAACCCCAATATAGATTAAGGTTTGCACTGAACCCCAATGTAGATTAAGGTTTGCACTGAACCCCGATGTAAATGGAGGTTTGCACTGAACCCTGATGTAGATAAAGGTTTGCACTGAACCCCCAATGTAGAGAGAGGTTTTCACTGAACCCCAATGTAGAGAGAGGTTTGCAGTGAACCGTCCCCAATGTAGATTAAGGTTTGCACTGAACCCTGATGTAGATGAAGGTTTGCACTGAACCCCCAATGTAGAGAGAGGTTTGCACTGAACCCCCAATGTAGAGAGAGGTTTTCACTGAACCCCTAATGTAGAGAGAGGTTTGCACTGAACCCCAATGTAGATGAAGGTTTGCACTGAATCCCAATGTAGAGAGAGGTTTGCAGTGAACCCCAATGTAGAGAGAGGTTTGCAGTGAACCCCAATGTAGATGAAGGTTTGCACTGAACCCCCAATGTAGAGAGGGGTTTGCACTGAACCCCAATGTAGAGAGGGGTTTGCACTGAACCCCAATGTAGAGAGAGGTTTGCAGTGAACCCCAATGTAGATGAAGGTTTGCACTGAACCCCCAATGTAGAGAGAGGTTTTCACTGAACCCCAATGTAGAGAGAGGTTTGCAGTGAACCGTCCCCAATGTAGATTAAGGTTTGCACTGAACCCTGATGTAGATGAAGGTTTGCACTGAACCCCTGATGTAGATAAAGGTTTGCACTGAACCCCCAATGTAGAGAGAGGTTTGCACTGAACCCCCAATGTAGAGAGAGGTTTTCACTGAACCCCTAATGTAGAGAGAGGTTTGCACTGAACCCCAATGTAGATGAAGGTTTGCACTGAATCCCAATGTAGAGAGAGGTTTGCAGTGAACCCCAATGTAGAGAGAGGTTTGCAGTGAACCCCAATGTAGATGAAGGTTTGCACTGAACCCCCAATGTAGAGAGGGGTTTGCACTGAACCCCAATGTAGAGAGAGGTTTGCAGTGAACCCCAATGTAGAGAGAGGTTTGCAGTGAACCCCAATGTAGATGAAGGTTTGCACTGAACCCCCAATGTAGAGAGAGGTTTGCACTGAACCCCGATGTAGAGAGAGGTTTGCACTGAACCCCAATGTAGAGAAGGGTTTGCAGTGAACACCATCTAGCCTTCTGCAATCTGTAGATCAGAAATGACTTGAGGGGTTCCCCAAGATCTGAACATGCTTTTAGGGGTTCCTCCAGGGGGAATGCATTGAGGAAGACTCTCCCTGAACGCGTTCTGTTCCTCTCTCTCAGAAACGTCCCATTATTTGCCGCTCTTCTTTTGTCAGTCTTGGTTTTTTTTCCGCTCCTGTAATTAAAGAGAAAAATCTTAAGACTTTACAAGACGTTAAAATGCAGCAGAACCGGCCGGATTGTGGATTTCATGCCGATCCTTCAGGCCCATCCTTTTTTTTTCTGTAAAAGAAGAATTTGGCGTGAAATTATTTTACCGTCGGCTACATGATTGTGAAACTTAAAAGGTGAACTGTAGACAGCTTAGAAAAACACACACAACGCAACGAAGCTCCGCATTTATTGATGTATCACAAAATATATATTTTTAAGGCCAAGGAACCTCGGATTACGAGGATAATCCGTTCCAGGAGAATTCTCGTAATCCAAAGCGCTCGCATATCAAAGCGAGTTTCCCCATAGAAGTCAATGGAAACGAAAATAATTTGTTCCGCATTGACTTCAATGGAATGCAATACCGCATGTGGCCAGAGGTTGGGGGGGGAGGCGCCGGAGAGCCTCGGAAACACTCGGAAAGGCCGGGGACAGGTCGGCTGACCTCGGAAACCCTTGGAAAGGCTCGGAAACACCCGGGAATGGATTATTTCAGAGTATTTTCGAATGTCTCAGAATGGCTCTGGCACCCCCGCACCGCAGGCCAAATGTGGTACTGCAAGCCCCATTAGCTTGAATTGTGCTAGTTTTGCAAGACAACACTGGCAAACCGAGTCAGATTTTTTATTTTTTTCAAAAGTTGCTTGTCTTTCAAAAGGCTCGTCAACCACGTTACTCGTAACCCGAGGATCCGCTGTACCTGAATTTGACTTGTTAAACCCCCAGTACAGCAGAGCTCTGCCTGGAAGAGAGGGAAGTGCAGCACAAGGAGCCAATCAATTCATGTGCTGATTAGGAGAAGACTGAATACAAGAGAAATGAGATTATCACCGTCCTGCATCCCGTTTTCCCCATCAAGTGATGCCAGTTTGCCCCATCAAACGCCGCCAGTTTGCCCCATCAAACGCCGCCAGTTTGCCCCATCAAATGTCGCCAGTTTGCCCCATCAAACGCCGCCAGTTTGCCCCATCCAATGATGCCAGTTTGCCCCATCAAATTATGCCAGTTTGCCCCTTCAAACGCCGCCAGTTTGCCCCATCAAATAATGCCAGTTTGCTCCATCAAATGATGCCAGTTTGCCTCATCAAATGATGCCAGTTTGCCCCATCAAATGATGCCAGTTTGCCTCATAAAATGATGCCAGTTTGCTCCATCAAATGATGCCAGTTTGCCCCATCAAACGCCGCCAGTTTGCCCCATCCAATGATGCCAGTTTGCCCCATCAAATTATGCCAGTTTGCCCCTTCAAACGCCGCCAGTTTGCCCCATCAAATAATGCCAGTTTGCTCCATCAAATGATGCCAGTTTGCCTCATCAAATGATGCCAGTTTGCCCCATCAAATGATGCCAGTTTGCCTCATAAAATGATGCCAGTTTGCTCCATCAAATGATGCCAGTTTGCTCCATCAAATGATGCCAGTTTGCCCCATCAAATGATGCAATTTTTCCCCATCAAATGATGCGTTTGCTCCATCAAATGATACCAGATTGCCCCATCAAATGATGCCAGTTTGCCCCATCAAATGATACCAGTTTGCCCCATCAAATGATACCAGTTTGCCCCATCAAATGATACCAGTTTGCCCCATCAAATGATGCCAGTTTGCTCCATCAAATGATGACAGTTTGCCCCATCAAATGATACCAGTTTGCCCCATCGGATGATACCAGTTTGCTCCATCAAATGATGCCAGTTTGCTCCATCAAATGATGCCAGTTTGCCCCATCAAATGATGCCAGTTTGCCCCATCAAATGATGCCAGTTTGCCCCATAAAATGATGCCAGTTTGCTCCATCAAATGTCGCCAGTTTGCCCCATCAAATGATGCCAGTTTGCTCCATCAAATGATGCCAGTTTGCTCCATAAAATGATGCCAGCGCCTGTCGCTTCAGCCAATCAGGTGACCAGTAACCAGACCCGGTGCACCTGATTGGCTGAGAGGTGGGTCAGTGTTAAGGAAGTGACTCCCTAACACAGCACTACGTAAACAGCAAACGCACAGCAGTGCGCCCGCCGCCTAACAATTTGGAAGCCTATTGGAGCCCACAGGCTATAATCAGGAAGCCTATTAGAGCCTCTGGCCACCGCTGTAATTCAGATGGCCGGCGATCAACAAGGGTCCAGACACCTGAATAGAGGGCGGCAGCGGTGACAATTCATGAATCTATCTATTGGAGATTGACGGGTGCAGGAGAGAGGAGGCGGCGCTCCTGCGCCCTTTATGGACGCGCCGCCACCGTTTGGCAGGTCCCAGGGGATGCCAATCACTTGGTTACAATGGCGTCTTCTGGGAAGTCCTGCTAAGTGACATTCATACATACAGTCCCAGAGTGGCGAGTAGAAGCTTAGCTGAAAGTTGCGACGTTCCGCTCCGGAATACTAAGCGCGCTGAGAGGGAGCGGCGCGGCCCCCCGATTTAAAGAGGCGACAAATTCAAGGACAAAACCTCCCCGAGGCGGCTCCTGGGTTTAATGCTGATCTTCTGTCTTTTGTTATTACAAGCAAAAGAAGATTCGATATTTAATGTGCGTGGATTTACCAGAACTCTGGGCGCGGTGCACCAGCCCAACCCCCGACGACTGCAGTGCGCTTCGCTTAACCTGTTATTGGTTTAACCACTTCAGCCCCCCAGACCATTTGGCCGGCCAAAGACCAGAGCACTTTTTTAGCGAATCGGCACTGCATCGCTTTAACTGACAATTGCGCGGTCGTGCAACGTGTCTCCCAAACAAAATTGATGTCTTTTTTCCCCCCACAAATAGAGGTATTTGATGACCTCTGCGGGGGGTTTTTTTTGCGCTATAAACAAAAACAGAGCAACGATTTTGAAAAAAAAACAACAATATTTTTTTACTTTTTTGCTAAAATAAATATTCCCAAAAAATATTTAAAAAAACGATTTTTTCCTCTTAGTTTAGGCTGATATGTATTCTTCTACATGTTATTGGTAAAAAAAAAAATCGCAATAAGCGTTTATTGATTGGTTTGCGCAAAAGTTATAGGCCCGGATTCACAGAGATCCTTAGAATCATTTGCGCTTGAATTCGGCCAAGATACGAGCGGTGTAAGTCCTCCTACGCCGTCGTATCTTGGGGTGCATATTTCCGCTGGCCGCTAGGGGCGCTTCCGTAGATTTCCACGTTGAATATGCAAATGAGCTAGATACGACGATTCACAAACGTACTTGCGCCCGGCGTATTAAAATACGCTGTTTACGTAAGGCCTCCGACCGGCGTAACTTTACCCCTCATAAAGCAGGGGTAAGTCATGTTAGGTATGGACGTCGAAAACGTCGGAACAGCGTCGTATTTTACATTGTTTGCGTAAGTCGTACGTGAATGGGGATGGGAATAGGTTACGTTCACGTCGACTAAGCATTGAGCCGGCGTAATTTACGGAGAAAATTTGACGTGATACTAAGCATGCGCGCGCAGGCAGGCGCCGGATGGCAACCCCCCCTTTTTTTACGTATTTTTTAGAAATGTTTATTTATTTATATATATATATTTTTATTTATTTTCTATTAAAGGGCCCAGAGGTTTCTTTTTTCTTTTTATTAAAGGGCCCAGAGGTTTCTTTTTTCGTTTTATTAAAGGGCCCAGAGGTCCCCAGGGCCCTGGATGGCTACCCCCCTTTTTTTATAATTTATTTTATATATATATATATACTTCTCTTTATTTCTTCTTTTTTTTTTAAAAGCCCCCACCCGCTTCTCAAATTGCAGCCCCCCCCGCTTCTCTGCTCCAGGGGGCCCATGCGGCTCTGTGCGAGCTTATGAGGAGGAGGGGGTGAGAGAGAGAGCACAGCCTGCACCTCCTCCCAGCTCTCTCTCTCTCTCCTCTACTTGCTGCTTCCAGCACTTCCTGACAGAAGTAGTCATGCCGCTGTTACTACTCTTGTCAGCCTTATAGTGGACGGAATTTTCCCATCCCTACAATACACGCTGCGCCCAGGGCAGCCGCCCATTCTGCACACCCCTTGTCCCAGGACCTGCACAGAATGATAATGCTGCTGTCCAAAGGTGGCTCCATTGCTCCTCCATCCAGAGTGGAGGCAACATAAGACAGGAAGTGTGTTACTGGCTGAATCGCCAGGTGAAATAGAGTGGGAAAAAAATCCCCCAAAAAAAGAAAACGAATGCAGCCGCCCCGTCTAACGATCGGTAAGCTGCAAAAGGTGACAATTTTTTGGTTTTGGGTTTAATAGCGCTTTAAGGTTTTTTTAAGATTACGGCTCGAGAACCACTTGGGGGTCGCGTCACGCGCTCTCGGTTTGGGCGCAGCAAAGTACTTCCATCAGCAACGGTCCGGGATGAAATCTCATTAGCGGAAAGCTGAAAGAATTGCTACATTATGTAACGAACGTAAGGAAAGCTTTTCCTGCTTACAAGTGACATAAGTGGTGGCTCAGCGCGGAGTCACATCTGTGCGCAATTTGTGTCCCGCAGATGTCCCGGCCTTTGCAATCTTCTCCTAATACCGTAATCAAGTCTGCGTCTAATTGTGGGCAGGAGATCAGCGGCGAACGTTTCCTCGCACAGCGGCCCGGCGAGAACGCCATGTGCAGGGGGGGCGCTCGCTTCGCTTGTGTCTTCTCCCTCCCTTCGGTGAAAGACTCCGCGGGTTATAAAGGGAGCACCCAAAACTTACAGCCAGGGCTGGGACACAAAATGTGGCCCTGGACTTCATCCAGACCGGCCCACTTCAGTGTCCCCCTTGCATCAGAGTCCCCCTCACATCAGTGTCCCCCTTGCATCAGAGTGTCCCCCATCAGAGTGTCCCCCATCAGAGCCCCCCTTGTATCAGAGTGTCCACCATCAGAGCCCTCCTTGTATCAGAGTGTCCACCATCAGAGCCCCCCTTGTATCAGAGTGTCCCCCATCAAAACCCTCCTTGTATCAGAGTGTCCCCCATCAGAGTCCCCCTTGTATCAGAGTGTCCCCCATCAGAGCCCCCCTTGTATCAGAGTGTCCCCCATCAGAGCCCCCCTTGTATCAGAGTGTCCCCATCAGAGCCCCCCTTGTATCAGAGTGTCCCCATCAGAGCCCCCCTTGTATCAGAGTGTCCCCCATCAGAGCCCCCCTTGTATCAGAGTGTCCCCCATCAGAGCCCCCCTTGTATCAGAGTGTCCACCATCAAAACCCTCCTTGTATCAGAGTGTCCCCCATCAGAGCCCCCCTTGTACCAGAGTGTCCACCATCAAAACCCTCCTTGTATCAGAGTGTCCCCCATCAGAGCCCCCCTTGTACCAGAGTGTCCACCATCAAAACCCTCCTTGTATCAGAGTGTCCCCCATCAGAGCCCCCCTTGTATCAGAGTGTCCCCCATCAGAGCCCCCCTTGTATCAGAGTGTCCCCCATCAGAGCCCCCCTTGTATCAGAGTGTCCCCCATCAGAGCCCCCCCTGTATCAGAGTGTCCACCATCAGAGCCCCCCTTGTATCAGAGTGTCCACCATCAGAGCCCCCCTTGTATCAGAGTGTCCCCCATCAGAGCCCTCCTTGTATCAGAGTGTCCCCCATCAGAGCCCCCCTTGTATCAGAGTGTCCCCCATCAAAACCCTCCTTGTATCAGAGTGTCCCCCATCAGAGCCCCCCTTGTATCAGAGTGTCCCCCATCAGAGCCCCCCTTGTATCAGAGTGTCCCCCATCAAAACCCTCCTTGTATCAGAGTGTCCCCCATCAGAGCCCCCCTTGTATCAGAGTGTCCCCCATCAGAGCCCCCCTTGTATCAGAGTGTCCCCCATCAGAGTCCCCCATCAGAGCCCCCCTTGTATCAGAGTGTCCCCCATCAGAGCCCCCCTTGTATCAGAGTGTCCCCCATCAGAGCCCCCCTTGTATCAGAGTGTCCCCCATCAGAGCCCCCCTTGTATCAGAGTGTCCCCCATCAGAGCCCTCCTTGTATCAGAGTGTCCCCCATCAGAGCCCTCCTTGTATCAGAGTGTCCCCCATCAGAGATCCCCCTTGCAGAGAGTCCCCCTTGCATCAGAGTGTTCCCCTTCAGTGTCCCCCCTGAGCATTAGAGTTTCCCCCCTTGCATCAAAAAAATAATCAAATAATGGAGTTGCGCTCCCTCGTGAAATAACATATAAACCTATATATGTTGTTAAAAACTTGGCAGACTGCCGGGATTTTTTCTTTACACACAGAAGTGTATCCCTTTGATCTAAGAAGGAAGTGTTAGTTACAATGTTTCATGCTAAAAACTTGGCAGACTCTCCACTTGTTATATGAAAGAATCGGCAAACTCTGCAATCGAGATCGTCAGGGGGGGTTGAATTGAGATCACATTTTTTTTAACGATTAACTGTGCGGCTCTACACTGTAGTAGCGCCAACTTCTGCAGGGATTCTTCGCTTCTACAGCAGCCCATCAGGTATGGGATGTGTATACTTACACCGTGCCAAGCTGGACCAAAGTAATAATGCAGAAAAATCCATACCTGGAGTTCAGCCCTCCCCGCCGCCCTCCCCGCCACTGGGGGGAGTTTGCGTCGTAAACCAGCGTCGGGTATGCAAATTAGGAGCTACGGCGATTCCCGACGGATTTTCGCGTTCGCTACGTCGCCGCTAGTCTAGTTTCCCGTCGCAAAGTTAGTCGGTTTTTTTGTGCCTTAACTTTACACAGCAATCGTATTGCTGTATAAAGTATGGCCGTCGTTACCGCGTCGAAATTTAAAAAATAACGTCGTTTGCGTAAGCCGTCCGGGAATACGGAATTACGCTACGCGCGTCGCCGTTCGAAAAAATGACGTCACTTCGCGCAAAGCACGGCGGGAGCTCAGAAACGGTGCATGTGCGGTAGGTCCGGCGCGGGAGCGCGCCTAATTTAAATGGCACACGCCCATTTAAATTGGCCCGCCTTGCGCCGGAGGCCGCCGGCGTAGGTTTTCATCACAAGTGCTTGGTGAATCAGGCACCTGCGATGAAAAATTGCGGCGGTGTAACGTCGCCTCTGCCCTACGTGAATCTGGCCCTGTGTTCTTGGAATTCAATTTATTTTTTATCTTTCATGCCAATCTTAATGAAGCGCTGTACAGAAACGTGACTCATAATTTTTTAATATAATCTTGTTTTCTTTTTTATTTGCTTCATTCCCACAACAGACTGTCGTTGATTGTCTTATTACTCTGGGACCCCCTCGTCTATTAGCTGCGCAGTTTAAGACGGGTCCCGAGCCGCGTCTTTGTAGAATGCAGCGATGTGGAGGGATCTCCGATCGTCTCACTGCTTATGTCGGAGGATCATCTGAGGCTTCGGAATGACACTTGCATGGCTATCAAGTCTGGCGGACTTCCCGCTCTCTGCACCGTCGCTGCCCCTGGGGCGCGGGCGGCTTCTATCTGCAGGCTAATGCTGCGTACACGCCATCGGAAATTCCGACAAGAAAAGTTCCATGTGAGCTGTTAGTGGGAAATTCCGACCGTGCGTAGGCTCCATCGGACTTTTTCTGTCGAAAATTCCGCCAACAAAAATTACAGGTGTAATGCAAAAAAAAAAAAAAAAAAAGGGAGGGGAGCCAGCTGGGCCTGTAAGGGGCCCCTGGGGACCATCGGGCCCCTTACAGGTGTAATGCAAAAAATAAATAAAAAAAAGGGGGGGTTGCCACATGGGGCCCTGGGGACCCCCGGGCCCTTTAATAATAATAATAATTATATATATATATATATATATATACAGTGAGGAAAATAAGTATTTGAACACCCTGCTATTTTGCAAGTTCTCCCACTTGGAAATCATGGAGGGGTCTGAAATTGTTATCGTAGGTGCATGTCCACTGTGAGAGACATAATCAAAAAAAAAAATCCAGAAATCACAATGTATGATTTTTTTAACTATTTATTTGTATGATACAGCTGCAAATAAGTATTTGAACACCTGAGAAAATCAATGTTAATATTTGGTACAGTAGCCTTTGTTTGCAATTACAGAGGTCAAACGTTTCTTGTAGTTTTCCACCAGGTTTGCACACACTGGAGGAGGGATTTTGGCCCACTCCTCCACACAGATCTTCTCTAGATCAGTCAGGTTTCTGGGCTGTCGCTGAGAAACACGGAGTTTGAGCTCCCTCCAAAGATTCTCTATTGGGTTTAGGTCTGGAGACTGGCTAGGCCACGCCAGAACCTTGATATGCTTCTTACAGAGCCACTCCTTGGTTATCCTGGCTGTGTGCTTCGGGTCATTGTCATGTTGGAAGACCCAGCCTCGACCCATCTTCAAAGCTCTAACTGAGGGAAGGAGGTTGTTGCCCAAAATCTCGCAATACATGGCCCCAGTCATCCTCTCCTTAATACAGTGCAGTCGCCCTGTCCCATGTGCAGAAAAACACCCCCAAAGCATGATGCTACCACCCCCATGCTTCACAGTAGGGATGGTGTTCTTGGGATGGTACTCATCATTATTCTTCCTCCAAACACGGTTAGTGGAATTATGACCAAAAAGTTCTATTTTGGTCTCATCTGACCACATGACTTTCTCCCATGACTCCTCTGGATCATCCAAATGGTCATTGGCAAACTTAAGACGGGCCTTGACATGTGCTGGTTTAAGCAGGGGAACCTTCCGTGCCATGCATGATTTCAAACCATGACGTCTTAGTGTATTACCAACAGTAACCTTGGAAACGGTGGCCCCAGCTCTTTTCAGGTCATTGACCAGCTCCTCCCGTGTAGTCCTGGGCTGATTTCTCACCTTTCTTAGGATCATTGAGACCCCACGAGGTGAGATTTTGCATGGAGCCCCAGTCCGAGGGAGATTGACAGTCATGTTTAGCTTCTTCCATTTTCTAATGATTGCTCCAACAGTGGACCTTTTTTCACCAAGCTGCTTGGCAATTTCCCCGTAGCCCTTTCCAGCCTTGTGGAGGTGTACAATTTTGTCTCTAGTGTCTTTGGACAGCTCTTTGGTCTTGGCCATGTTAGTAGTTCGATTCTTACTGATTGTATGGGGTGGACAGGTGTCTTTATGCAGCTAATGACCTCAAACAGGTGCATCTAATTTAGGATAATAAATGGAGTGGAGGTGGACATTTTAAAGGCAGACTAACAGGTCTTTGAGGGTCAGAATTCTAGCTGATAGACAGGTGTTCAAATACTTATTTGCAGCTGTATCATACAAATAAATAGTTAAAAAATCATAAATTGTGATTTCTGGAATTTTTTTTTTTTGATTATGTCTCTCACAGTGGACATGCACCTACGATGACAATTTCAGACCCCTCCATGATTTCCAAGTGGGAGAACTTGCAAAATAGCAGGGTGTTCAAATACTTATTTTCCTCACTGTATATATATATATATGAAAAGAAAAATAAATAAAAAAAAAATATTTTTTAAAAAAAAAGGGGGGGGGGGGGGTTGCCATCCGGGGCCCTGGGGACCTCCGGGCCATTTAACCACTTAAGGACCGCCTCCTACACATATGTCGGCAGAATGGCACGGCTGGGCACAAGCACGTACCTGTACGTCCTCTTTAAGTGCCCAGCCGTGGGTCTCGGGCGCGCGCCCGCGGGACCCGCGAACCCGATCGACGCCGGAGTCCCGTGATCGGTCCCCGGAGCTGAAGAACGGGGAGAGCTGTGTGGGTAAACACACCTTCCCTGTTCTTGTGGCGCTGTCATTGATCGTTCGTTCCCTGATATAGGGAAAGGCGATCAATGACATCACACGTCCAGCCCCGCCCCCCTACAGTTAGAAACACATATGAGGTCACACTTAACCCCTTCAGCGCCCCCTAGTGGTCAACTCCCAAACTGCAATTGCCATTTTCACAGTAAACAATGCATTTTTATAGCACTTTTTGCTGTGAAAATGACATTGGTCCCAAAAATGTGTCAAAATTGTCCGATGTGTCCGCCATAATGTCGCAGTCACGAAAAAAATCGCTGATCGCCGCCATTAGTAGTAAAAAAAAAAAATATTTTTATAAAAATGCAATAAAACGATCCCCTATTTTGTAAACGCTGTAACTTTTGCGCAAACCAATCGATAAACGCTTATTGCGATTTTTTTTTTTACCAAAAATATGTAGAAGAATACGTATCGGTCTAAACTGAGGGAAAAAAAAGTTTTTTTTATATATTTTTGGGGGATATTTATTATAGCAAAAAGTAAAAAAATATTGCATTTTTTTCAAAATTGTCGCTCTATTTTTGTTTATAGCGCAAAAAATAAAAACCGCAGAGGTGATCAAATACCACCGAAAGAAAGCTCTATTCGTGGGGAAAAAAGGACGCCAATTTTGTTTGGGAGCCACGTCGCACGACCGCGCAAATTTTCAGTTAAATCGACGCAGTGCCGAATCGCAAAAAAGGGGCCTGGTCCTTTTTCTTGCATTGTGGTCCGGGTCTTAAGTGGTTAATAATAATAATAATAATAATAATAATAATAATAATAATAAAAAAAAATATATATATATATATATATATATATATATATATATATATATATATATATATATATATATATATATATATATATATATATATATAAAATAATAAAAAATAAAATAATAAAAAATAAAAAAAAATTATAAAAAAATTATAAAAAAAGGGGGTTTGCCATCCGGGGCCCGTGTGTACCCCTTACAAAAAAAAACAAAAAAAACCTCCAGGCCCCTTACAGGTGTGCCCCCCTGATGGCGGCCCTGCGTCCAGCCTGCTGGCAAAGGGGAGATGAAGGGTAGCAGCTCTCATCTTTCTCGCTGAAGGACAGGTATCCAATTTTTTTTTTTTCTTACTGGGAATATCATGAAAAAAAAGAAAACATGAAAAAGTTTCCCGTTACTTTCTCAATTGTTTTCATCTGCTCCACTCTGAGATCTCTGAAAGTGAGTCACAGATCCGGAGAGACCGGCCCTGTACTCCCAACAGCAGCGATGTGGTCCTATAGAAGTCGGTGGAGCTTCATTATTATTTATCTGTCTAACCCTTTGAAATGTTTTATTATTTTTTTCTTTCAATCTAATCGTAATTCACAGAAGCGTGACTCATGTTTGGCATGGAAACTGCGGATTCGCTGGAAGTATGGATCAGTTACAACGGGAAGGACAAAGCAAGCTTGCCTATTTCCCGGGAAAGTAATGTGTTTTTTTTATTCAATTTTATTTCACATCGAATGTTTCTCACTATTCATGGAAAATGTTTAAGCAGGACTGCGGTCTCAAATCTCTCTGCATAAGCGGGCCACTTGCGTCTTGGTATTTACATTTACAGTGGAACCTCGGATTGCGAGTAACGCGGTTAACGAGCGTTTCGCAATACGAGCGCTGTATATTGAAAAATCCTAACCCGGTTTCGCAAAACGAGTAGGATTCAGGCCTATGTGCTATGTGCTATGTGCAGGGTTCAGGAGTGTGCAATGTGCAGAGTGCAGGGTTCAGGAGTGTGCTATGTGCAGAGTGCAGGGTCTAGGGGTGCGCTATGCAACGCTTCCCCGCATCTCTCTCTCCTACCTGGCCTTGCTCTAGTACCTCCCTGTGTAGGCGGCTCTGCCTCTCTCTCTCTTTCAGATTCTGAAAATATCTCCCTGCCATGCCCTGCTACGAGGGCGTGCGGGGATCTGTTAGTTCCGGGAGCTGCTGTGTTTGCAAGTGACAGTGTAAAGCAGGAGCAGAGGGTCAGAGCTAGGGGTAGTGAAATGTTCCACCATGTTCCGGCTGAAAAACTGGGTGCGAGGGCCACTTGACAAGGCCTGGAGGGCCAGGTTCGGCCTGCGGGCCCTTGTGTTTGACATGTGTGGTGTAGAGGAACCTGAGTGTCCTGCACAGAGCCCTGACCTCAACCCTACTGAAAAACCTTTAATTCTTGGCAGTAAAATAGTTACTTACTCAACGTAATTATATGATTTGGTGACATGACTCACATAATGCGTCAAATGAAATAATAATCTTGCTTTATTATGTGTAGCAAAGGCATGCTGAATAAAAGGAAAGCAAAAAATAAAATAATCCCCCATGTGATCGGGGGGGGGGGGACCTCCTGCAGCTGGCCCGGCCTTACAGTAAGTGACTTTGGAGGTCGAAGAATAATGTAAATCGGGGTTAACGGTTGGGGGTTCAGGTCGACGTCATCGCAGTAATTGAGTGTTCCTTAGCAGTAGGGTGCCCCCGGTGGTCATCCGAGGGGAACGGTAGAACCAACGATCGGTGGTTGACGTGAGCGGTGATGCAGGAATATTAAGGAGCGGGCTTTGCCTACGCCAAAGCCAATTGGCCCCGTGCCACTTGCAGGAAATATTTATAGTTGATGTGATCTTTCCCATCAACCTTTTCATTGCAAAGCAAAACAGACGAGAAAGCAATAAAAAAAGAAAAAGAAAAACTCAGCGTGGGTTCGCGAAATAACTCGTAATCTGCGTTAATAATGTTTTAGTCCATGGAAGGCAATTACGTGCTTAAAGTTTAATGTAAAGGGCTATTGAAATAAATGACAAATTGTATGTAAAAAAAAAAAAAAAGCAAAGCAGCAAAATACAGAGGAAATGCATACAGTACAGTGCCTTGAAAAAGTAATCATACCCCTTGAAATTTCCCACATCTTGTCATGTTGCAACCAAAAACGTAAATGTATTTTATCGGGATTTTATGTGATGGACCAACACAAAGTGTCACATCATTGTGAGGTGGACGGAAAATTATAAAAGTTTTTTATTTTATTTTTTTTACAAATAAATATGTGAAAAGTGTGAGGTGGGCATTCGTGTGAAGGGGGAGGAAGTAAGGGAGGGATGGAGGCAGGAAAGAACGAATCAAAGATGGAATTAATGAAGGAAGGAGAACAAAAGAGGAAGGAAGGAAGGAGTAGGGGGGTAAGGAAGAGATGAAGGAAGGGGGGGAGGAAGTAAGGGAGGGATGGAGGCACAGGAAAGAATGAATCAAAGATGGAATTAAGGAAGGAAGGAGAACGTAAGAGGGAGGAAGGAGGAGGGGGGTAAGGAAGAGGTGAAGGAAGGGGGGAGGAAGTAAGGGAGGGATGGAGACAGGAAAGAACAAACCAAAAATGGAATTATAGAAGGAAAAAGAACGTAAGAGGAAGGAAGGAAGGAGGGGGGTAAGGAAGAGATGAAGGAAGAGGGGAGGAAGTAAGGGAGGGATGGAGGCACAGGAAAGAATGAATCAAAGATGGAATTAAGGAAGGAAGGAGAACGTAAGAGGGAGGAAGGAAGGAGTAGAGGGGGGTAAGGAAGAGATGAAGGGGGGGAAGTAAGGGAGGGATGGAGGCAGGAAAGAACGAATCAAAGATGGAATGAAGGAGAACGTAAGAGGGAGGAAGGAAGGAAGAAAGGAGGAGGGGGTAAGGAAGAGATGAAAGAAGGGGGGAGGAAGTAAGGGAGGGATGGAGGCAGGAAAGAACGAACCAAAGATGGAATTAATTAAGAAAGGAGGAAGGAAGAAGGGAGGGGGTAAGGAAGGGACAAAGGAAGGGGGGGTAAGGGAGGGATGCAGGCAGGAAAGAACGAACCAAAAATGGAATTAAGGAAGGAAGGAAAATGTAAGAGGGAGGAAGGAAGGAAGGAAGGAAGGGGGAGGGGGTAAGGAAGAGATGAAAGAAGGGGGGGAGGAAGTAAGGGAGGAATAGAGGCAGGAAAGAATGGAATTAATGAAGGAAGGAGAATGGAAGAGGGAGGAAGGAAGAAGGGAGGGGGTAAGGAAGGGACAAAGGAAGGGGGGGGTAAGGGAGGGATGGAAGAAGGAAGGATGTAGAGGCAGGGGGAAGAATGGAGGAA
The DNA here is from genome assembly GCF_905171775.1 of Rana temporaria. Lineage (NCBI taxonomy): Eukaryota > Metazoa > Chordata > Amphibia > Anura > Ranidae > Rana > Rana temporaria. The sequence goes on along the minus strand of NC_053500.1, from coordinate 142,325,280 downwards.
AAAGGGGAAGAAGGAAGTACTGTAATGAGGGAAAAAGGGAGGGAACGATGAAGGAAAGGAGGGAGAGAGCAAGGGAAGGATGGAGGAAGGAAGGAAGAGAGTGAGGCAATGAGGAAGAAAGAAAGGAGGAAGGAAGAAATTAAGGGAGAAGAGAGTGAGATGGAGGAAGGAAGGAAAGAACAAGTGAGGGAAGGAAGGGTAGAGGAAGAATGGAGTAAAAAGGGAGGAATGGAGGAAGGATGGAGGGAGGGATGGTGCATGGTAGGATGGAAGTAAGGACAAAAAGAGAGAAAGGGAGAGATAGGCTGAAGGAAGGAAGTAGGAAGGAAGGATAGAAGAAGGGACGGAAGGAAGACACAATAGCTAACTGGACATTATCATTGCCCTTTGCCCTCCTTAATAAATAATAAGAAGAAATATTATTGCAGTGATGAGAAGAACGTAGATGAAGCATCTCTTGGTATTTTGTGGTCTTTGTGTTCCGTGACCACCGGCCGATTTTCTCCTGATCTGCAAAGTTTTGTCCCTCTTCCAGCCTCCGAGTCTTACGTCCCTTGACATTCCCTTTTGGGTTAATCTGGACTTTTAATCAAGGGAATGACATTGAGAATTTACTCTGAACTAGTGCTGAACGATAAATCCTCATATCTGGGATATTAATGTAAAGTACGCTGAATTTTGGCTCCGTCCCAACAGAAACCGCGTCCTAATTCTCATCCGCGCTCGCCATTTGTTGTCTTATTTTTTCTATTAATTTTCAATATTTTCGGCCTCATTTAACTGTGCTGGAGATGCCCAAAGAATGCGCATTCAGGTCTCCCTTTTTTTTTTATAATTTTTTACCTTTATTTTAATTTTTTTTAAAACCACAACAACCTATAAACAAACATAACATTGAAAGCAAAACAAAAAAAACATACACAAACCAAAATAAATAAATAAAATAAAGTGGGAGGGGCTTTTAACCCACAGGTCTCTTCTAAGAGAACACATTTATATAAGTTAACAAACATGTAAAAAAAATATATAATAATTCTAATAATGATTATTATTTTTTTTATTAAAGTTGAACTCCAGACCGATACAAAAGGCACAAAATAGAGCGGGGATGAAATCAAGAATACATTCATCAATTTATTTTGTTTAACCCTTTCGCTGCCAGGGCTTTTGTTGCCTTCTTTTGCATTTATTAATATTTTATTTAAAAAGTTACCTTTGTTCTATCCTGCCCGGGCGTTCCCATCTTACTTGTGGGCAGGCGAAGCCCACCAGCATAAACGTCCGGGATACGGTGCTGCTGTATTCCCAGCATGCACCCGCCCGTCCTCGCGCAGGCGCAGTAGGACCGCGAAGCGGCGCAGGAAACTTCACAGGTTGCCATCACAACGGGCGGCGGTGGCGGAACGTGCCCGCCCCGTTGTCATGGCAATGTAGAAATCTAGCCCTCGGCGCTGCCCACTGACTCCTGGGAAATGATGACACACATCTCCTACTAGCGAGCACAGGCGCCGAGGAAAATGACGTCAGGCGCCACGGAGACGAAGGGGCGGATTACAAGGGACCACATAGCAACAGGCATGAAAAAGTAAGTACATTTTTTTTATTTTTTCCAAATGTCATTGGTTATGTTTATTGCTGCTGCATAATGTGAAGTTCATTTTATGGGTGGAACTCCACTTGAACCACTTGCCAACCAGCCGCCATTGTTCTACGGCGTTAGGTCGACACAATCCCGCGAACCGCCCTAGGTGTACGTCAGTCCCTTTAAGTGGGATAGCAGGTGCGTGCGCGCCCGATGCATTGCGGGGGTGCCGATGCTCGTGACCGCCGACCGCGAGCACGAGAGGCAGAACAGGGACGTGTGTGTAAACACACATGTCCCTGTTCTGTGAGGAGAGACAGATCGTGAGTTCCTAATAGCTAGGAATCACGATCTGTCGTTTCCTCTAGGTCAGTCCCCTCCCCCTTAAGTTAGAACACACACCAGGGAACACAATTAAAGCAGGGGTTCGCCTGAAATTTTTTTTTTTAAAAGCCAGCAGCTACAAATACAGCAGCTGCTGACTTTTAAAAAATGAACACTTACCTGTCCAGGTCGCCCGTGACGTCGGCAGCCGAGGGCGAGCAACCGCTCGGCTCCCCCCCCCCGCCGCCATCCTCGGTGAGGGAATCGGGAAGTGAAGCTCTGTGGCTTTACTTCCCGGTTCCCTACTGCGCATGCTGCACCGTCCTCACTGGCTTACTGTTCCCCACTGTGTTCTGGGAGCTGTGTGTTTCCCAGAACACAAAGGGGGGGTGATGCGAATGGGCGGGACTCCCGCGGTAGTCTATACCCGTAAGTGGTGCAAATACCTGTATTATACAGGTATCTGCACCCCCTCCCCCCCTGAAAGGTGCCAAATGTGACACCGGAGGGGGCGGAGGGTTGTTCCGAAAAGCATAGGTTCACTTTTGGGTGAACCTCCACTTTAACCCCTTGATCGCCCCCTAGTGTTAACCCCTTCCCTGCCAATGACATTTTCACAGTAATCTGCATTTTATTAGCACTGATCGCTGTATAAGTGTCAGTGGTCCCAAAAATGTGTCAAAGGTGTCCGATGTGCAAAGCAAGAATCATTCAGCTGGGTGTGTAGTCTGAGCTTCAGTTTTGTTTTTCAGCAGATTACCCTGTGTAAGGGGTCAGGGGTCACCGACGTTTACGATATTCCATTCCACCAACCCAAGACTGCTTCCGACACTCCACAATCCAGCAGACAGGACCCATTGGATTTCCCCCCAGAATAACGAGACACAAGCTCTGTTCTCTGGTTCCAAACGAATGAATACTTTAATGGTAAACTCAGCTTGTTATATACAGTTCGAAACCAAATCTGGGCAATGACTCAACTCCACCCACAACATGACACAAGGAACTTCAATACACATTACGTTAGATAATGACATTCAGATGAGCTAATTACTAATCATTACCCAGACGTTCTGACTCCGCGATAAGTTATTCTCACCTGCTACATAATACACATTCCTTTAGTAAATATAATTGACATGCTAATCCACTACACCTGAAAGGTCAGACCTTTCAGACTGCCAACACATATCTATCATCAATAGAACTTTCACACAATACAGTGTCATTAGCATCACACAATGAGAGGTCCTTCGGAAGCCAGACTTAATTAGCACCTCAACAGTCTATGTTCCACATTGAAGGAGACACTCTCCTATTGACCTGTTGGGGTCAGAATTAACAACTTGTAATATTTTAAGATATCCTGCAATACATTGTGAATTATCATTACTGTCCCATCTCATGTAATTCATGATATCATTTCTCAGTCATCCTATGCCCCTATTGGATATAGGATGACCCTAGACCCAAGAGTCATTAGTGAAGGTGGCACAGGAGTACCCCGCATCCTTCAAAAGTCTCTGGGTATCACGGGCCACTCTGTTACACCCTAGTATGCAGCACGCAAAAAGAAGCTTAGAGCGCCACCTGTTGGCTGCAAATTATATAAGAAAATGTTCTAATTTTATTTAGCTACAAATTAAATTGAATATAATGCTAAATGTAAAAAAAATATATATATATTGCAAAAACTCTCTTAAGAAAGCGAGTTTGCCTGTGCTGGAATACAGGCCGAATCTATAAATATGTCTGTGTATACATTATCGGCACCTGCACTCATTTCCCCGAGGATGTGCGACAGGCCATGTGTTGAGGTCACGGGGCAGCGGAGATTAAAAGGTCCCAGCGATAAGATCTTGCGAGTCAGTCCCAGCTGTTTGTGAGCTTTAAAGCATCACTAAGGCCGCTGTGCTGCTGACTAATCCAAATAGAGGAAGCTCTGCAGAGGCCAGAACTTTTGATGCAAGGAAATTAGCAGCTTGATTTTTATTATGCCGCGTTTTAAACAGGATGGCCAGAACAACAACAAGCGGCGAAAACAACAACATTTCATTACCAGCGACTGAACTCTTAAAGGGGGCTTTCCACATTACTACACTCGCCCCGGGATTGGCTGATTTGGAGGAGCGCGTGTCTTGCTGCTGTCTTTTTGAATCAGCGTTCAGTCCAGGGGCGGACTGACAACTCATGGGGCCCCCGGGCAATAGAAGATTATGGGGCCCCCGGGCTTACAGATGGCCACCAAGCCAGGAAGCAGTACAGAGGCAGTGCAGCTGAAATCTCAGGATTTTCACATCAAAAGCATGTCGGTTTTGGACATATCAGGGACAGATGTAAAAAAAACACACATTTTAACATACTGTCCCTGGTTTTACTGAGCCTGGCAACCCCAGTGGTATGGGGCCCTCGGGCACAGTGAGGCTTCAAATGGGCACAGTGAGGCTTCAAATGGGCACAGTGAGGCTGCAAATGGGCACAGTGAAGCTGCAAATGGGCATAGTGAGGCAGCAGATGGGTACAGGGAGGCATGCAATGGGCACAGTGAGGCATGCAATGGGCTCATTGAAGCTGCAGATGGGCACAATGAGGCATGCAATGGGCACAGCGAGGCTACAAATGGGCACAGTGAGTCAGGCAATGGGCACGGTGAGGCATGCAATGGGCACAGTGAGGCATGCAATGGGCACAGTGAGGCATGCAATGGGCACAGTGAGGCATGCAATGGGCACAGTGAGGCATGCAATGGGCACAGTGAGGCTGCAGATGGGCACAGTGAGGCTGCAGATGGGCACAGTGAGGCTGCAGATGGGCACAGTGAGGCATGCAATGGGCACAGTGAGGCTGCAATGGGCACAGTGAGGCTGCAAATGGGCATTGTTGACCCTCTTTTCCAGTTACAGTAGCTGCTGCATTTCCAACCCTAGGCTTATACTCAAGTTAATACGTTTTCCCAGTTTTTTTGTGGTAAAATTAGGTGCCTCGGCTTATAATCGGGTCGGCTTATACTCGAGTATATACGGATATATAAAAATATATATACAATTCTTTTTTTTACATACTGTCAGCATTCAGTGTATTCGGATTATTTATTTGCAACATTTTATAACAGAAACAAAGTAAAAAAAAAAAATTTCATGTCTGATATTTTTTCGTGTATATAGCAACAGAATTTTTTTTTTGAATTTTCCACCTACAAGAAGATCAGATGTATATAGCAGAGGACCTCCGCTGGGGACTATATATATATATATATATATATATATATATATATATATATATATATATATATATATATATATATATATATATATATATATATATATATACACCATATATATAACACATCTCCGAACCTTTCCATCTCTGAAGCTCGTGGCCTCCATAGACCATCCATCACGTGGCGGCTGCTGACTAACCTCTGACTCTTCTGTATTTTTATCCCTGACACTCTCTTCCGAACCTCAACAAGATCTGATAAACACTCTGCCAGTCATACGTAGAGACCAGTCCGCAGGATATAACGGGAGCTGATGGCTTCTTACAATAGCCCCGTAATGTTTCCAAATGTCACGTCTTATTACAGAAATGGCAGACGTCCCTAATGGTGCCCCTTCCCGACAGCAGAGGGGGGAGGGGGAGGCATCAGGACAGCCTAGCCAAATATTATCCATGTATTCCAGTTTATTGTGAGGCTTAAAGTCGTAGAACCTGCAGATCTATCTGGCCTTCAAATCAGACGTACAGTATAGAAATAACCATTATTTTTCTTTTTTTTAGTTGTTTTGGATTAAAAAGATCTGGGTTACAATGTATCTCCAACGGGGGTCACAGACAGCTATAAAAACATGACAGGGGTTCTAATCCATCTCTAAAATGGGAAAAATAAGTTTTGCCTACATTAATGCATATTCACTAGAGTAACTATTCTCAGCCACGGATCCTCCAGAGGTTGATAGAGGTTCATCGAGCTGTGACTGGTTGATCTCCCATTCTTCCCACTGATCACCAATGTAAGGAACATTCTTCCCACTGATCACCAATGTAAGGGACATTCTTCCCACTGATCACCAATGTAAGGCACATTCTTCCCACTGATCACCAATGTAAGGCACATTCTTCCCACTGATCACCAATGTAAGGGACATTCTTCTCACTGATCACCAATGTAAGGAACATTCTTCCCATTGATCACCAATGTAAGGGACATTCTTCTCACTGATCACCAATGTAAGGGACATTCTTCTCACTGATCACCAATGTAAGGGACATTCTTCCCACTGATCACCAATGTAAGGGACATTCTTCCCACTGATCACCAATGTAAGGAACATTCTTCTCACTGATCACCAATGTAAGGAACATTCTTCTCACTGATCACCAATGTAAGGGACATTCTTCCCACTGATCACCAATGTAAGGAACATTCTTCCCACTGATCACCAATGTAAGGGACATTCTTCTCACTGATCACCAATGTAAGGGACATTCTTCCCACTGATCACCAATGTAAGGAACATTCTTCCCACTGATCACCAATGTAAAGAGTATTCTTCTCATTAACCATCAATGTAGTGGGGATCTTCCCACTGGTCCCCAATGTAAGTGGCATTTTCCACTGTGACCACCAATGTAAGGAGCTTTTCTACTGACCCCCATTGGCTACCAATGCTGCCCGAGGGTCCCATAATCTCCTATTGCCCGGGGGCCCCCTACTCTCCTATTGCCCGGGGGGCCCATAATGTCCTATTGCCCGGGGGCCCCATGAGTTGTCAGTCCACCTCTGGTGCCGCTCCACCTTGGGTGTGGTCAGCTCCTCAATGTCCGGTTCCCTTTAAAGGGTCAGTCTTGCCCTCCAAAAGCAAAAAAAAACAAATTTTATTTTTAATATCTTCCATTCTGATTATCTAAACTTAACAGCTCAACCTACAGTATCCATTTCATTCAATCCTCTTCTGTATAAAGCCATACATGAAAATAGAAGAGTTTATTGCCCCCATGAAGAGCCAAGTGGAAAAGAGATTATTTTAGGGCGGGGGTGGGAATCCTGTCCAAGTGCCCGGTTTATATTAATAAACAATTAATTGCTCTGCCTCTTGTTATATTCTGTAAATTGCTTTGCGGTTGACCTGCTATTCGCGTCGGGCGGAGATATCTGCGCTCCCAGGGGGGTGGGGGGGGTGTTCGGATTTCAGCCTGAGCCCCATTCGGGAAGGGTCCTCTATGGCAGATGTGAATGATAGCGAAGGACAGGTCTATTTGCAGATGCAGAGTCGTGTTATTATCGCTCGCGGTCTTGTGTTACTGACAGTTGAAATGCCCCGGCCTTGGAGAGAAGTGGCTGAACTCTCCGTGACTTTCCACTCTAGAGATTGGAAAACGCAAAGAACAATGGAGGACCGAACGTCCAATCTGACAATTAAAGAAGGCCCGGCTACACCGGTTACATGGGCAAGTGGACAATTCTTAGTACAAGAAATAAAAATAATAATTAAAATGATAATAATTAAAAAAACTTGAAAAAAAAATACTATTATTATCATTTCTGCATCCTTCTAAGACCCTTTCACACTTGTATGCAGGGCCGCCATCAGGAATTATGGGGCCCCTTACACAGCTTCAGGCATGGGCCCTCTAGAGCAGAGAACGGGGGGGGGGGGGGTGCTGCTGCCTTAAATTGAGAAGGGGGGGGTGCCACGAATTGGGGGGGGGGGGGGGTTGCCCTGGGGACCTCTGGGCCCCTTACAAAAAAAAGAGAGAAATAAAAAAATATATATAAAAAAACGGGGGGTAGCCATCCGGGGCCCTGGGGACCCCCAGGCCCTTTAATAAAAAGAAAAAAAAATCAACGTTTTTTTATAAAAAAAAAGTGGGGGGTGGCACTGATGAGGCTGCACCCATGAGGTGCCACTGATGGGCACTCATGATAGGCACGGATAGGCGGCACTGGCAGGCCAGACTGGTGTGCAGTATTGATAGGCGGCACTGATGATAGGCACGGATAGGCGGCACTGACAGGTCACACTGGTATGCAGCAGGGCTGTCTCAATTAGAGGGCACACCTGGGCACTGCCCAGGGGCCCCAGATGCATTGGGGCCCCTGCACTTTCCCCAAAGCAGCTGGTCCTTGAGCCCACGCTGCCCCGAAATTGGGGGCCCCATGATGGCACTGAGAGTGATAGATGCACAGGGGAGGCAGTCTGCCTCCTACCTACTTGATGTCTGTTTACCTGCACTGTCATCATTGTAGGGGCCCCAGAGCATTACTTTGCCCAGGGGCCCATGATGCTATTAAGATGGCCCTGGTATGCGGTATTGATAGGCGGCACTGATGGACACTGATGGGCATCACTGATAGGAAGTCACCTGGCAGGCATTGGTAATGGGCACTAATTGGCATATTTTGGGCACTGTCTGTCATCCCTGGTGGACATGGGTGGCATTCCTGGTCATCCATCCATTGTGTACCATCCCTGGTGGTCCTGGTGGCATCCCCGGTGGTCCAGTCTAGGCATCCGTGGGGGGGGGGGCTGCGCTGATAAGCGCAGACCCCCCCGATACACGGCTTTTCCTGTTTACGTGATCAGGCGTGATTGGACATGGCTGATCACGTGCCAAGATCGGTGTATCGGTGTGTCAGACTGACACACAGCACCACCGATCGCCACACTGCGCGCCCCCACGGGAGCGCAACAGCAGTTATCCTGAAAGACGTCCAGTCGGGATAACTGAACCACTGCCCTTTGTTATAGGCCGGGTGGGAAGTGATTTAACCAGCCAAGTAATTTTTTGCCTTTATTAAACATATTTCACAAAAAAAAAAAAAAAAATGAGAAAAACGAATCAATGTGTTTTTTTTCATTTGAAATATTTAGAAAAATCCCCAACTTTCCTAACTTATTTCCAGGATCCTCCTGTCGTCTTGTCGAGCCCCCCACAGGTGTATGTCAAGGTCTGGGTGGATTTGATGGCCGTGCGATGGATGAATTTTGGCAAATGATTCGGCTCAAATCCTAGGGGGAATTTGACTCGGCGGAAGCAGCGATTGGGAAAGAAAGTTACCGGTCCTTCCACCAGCGTAACTTAACAATAACACTGCGACATAAAACGCTGCGATAGGATGTGGGCGGGCTTTTCACTCGCCAATTATTCAAGTTTCTCAAAGGACTTGAGACTTCCTGAGGATACATCTGAGCGTTCGGCGTTACCCACTGTTACCAGCACGCCGACTCCGCACATTTCCAGCGCAAAGGGAGATTGTCAGGAATCGGAAACGTAATCCATCCCAATGTTTGGTGGCAAAGTGGTCATTTTATCCCCGATCCCAAGAGAAAATTAGAGGAGGATGGATCATGGGACAGAGTCCCTGAGATTTTATTCTTCCTAAATCCCAGGAACTTTTTTTTTTTTTTTTCCTAACTTGGCCTCAGTTCCACATATTATACTTTTTTAGCATTCGTAGAACACCCTAACACGTTTAACTTTAGCATTCCGCTACACACTCTATAAAAGTCTCACAAATGTGATATATTCATAATTAATAAATAGTAACAAATCAGAAAAAAAAAATGATGAATTTCTACTGTAATTTTTTCCCCAAGGCAACATTTGCTTACCCCTATATAACAGTCTCACAAATGTGATATATTAATAATTAGCAGGCTTTTTATTTATTTTTTATTTTTTTATTTGGGTTAAATATATAGGGGTAAGCAAATGTTGCATTGGGGAAATATTACAGTAGAAATTCATAATTTTTTTCTGATTTGTTACTATTTATTCACAATAAATAAGTAAATCTAAATAAATGCAGTTCAATTTGGTACCAAATGAAAGTCCTATGTATCCTTAAAAAAAAAAAGATTGTATGTAATATTTTTTTTTTTTTTTTAAGGATAAAATAGGACTTTCATTTGGTTTCAAATTTAGATGCATTTATTTTGATTTACTTATTTATTGTGAATAAATAGTAACTCATTTGAAAAAAAAAAATGATGAATTTATACTGTAATTTTTTTCCCAAGGCAACATTTGCTTACCCCTATATAAAAGTCTCACAAATGTGATATATTAATAATTAGCAGACTTTTTTTATTTTATTTTTTATTTTTTTATTTGTGTTAAAAATATAGGGGTAAGCAAATGTTGCCTTGGGAAACAATTAAATCAGAAATTCATCATTTTTTTTCTGATTTGTTACTATTTATTCACAATAAATAAGTAAATCAAAATAAATGCATCTAAATTTGAAACCAAATGAAAGTCCATTTTAATCGTAAATATATATATATATATATATATATATATATATATATATATATATATATATATATATATATATATATATATATATATATATATATATATATATATATATATATATATTAGTGCTGTCAAACGATTAAAATTTTTAATCGCGATTAATCGCATTAATGTCATAGTTAACTCACGATTAATCGCTCTAATTTATGACGAATTTCCCCACAAATATCGCACAATTCTGCAAGTGATTATAATTTATTATCGCTGTTTTCTAGCTGATCTAAAACCATTTTTGACATAAAGGGACACTTTTGGACAATCTACAGTTTTTCAGGCAGAAAGAATAGTTTTTATTTTATAAAAGAATATGTAGGGCACTGGGCAGACCACTAGGGACAAGGGGGGTGTGTATTTTTTACATACAGTACTGTAATCTATAAGATTACAGTATACTGTGTGTATTGTGTTTGTTTACTTTTTTAAATTTGGCGCCGTTCTCCGCTCCCGTGCGTCGTAACGTCGCAGGGAACGGAGCTCGGCGGCACACAGGCACTGTGAATCGAGCGAGGAGGACCCGCCAAGCGAGGAGGACCCGCCAAGCGAGGAGGACCCGCCAAGCAAGGAGGACCCGCTCGATCACACAGCGGGGTGGCATCGCTGGATCCAGGGACAAGGTGAGTAACTTGTCTGTGAATCCAGCGAAAAGGTAAGCCGCGCCGCACCGCTGCACACTCTGCATGTCCACCCCGAGGGCTCCTGCGTTAATCGCGCGACAAAAATATTGACGGCGTTAACATGGGTTTGCGTTAACGCCGTTAATATCGCGTTTAACGCACAGCCCTAATATATATATATATATATATATATTTATTACATACAGTATGTATGTAATATCCTTTTTTGTTAAGGATAAATAGGACTTTCATTTGGTACCAAATGTAACTGGATTTATTTTGATTTACTTATTTATTGTGAATAAATAGTAACAAATTCGAAAAAAAAAAAAGAATTTTTACTGTAATTTTTTCCCAAGTCAACATTGGCTTACCCCAATATATTCAACCCAAATAAAAAAATAAAATAAAATAAAAAGTCTGCTAATTATTAATATATCACATTTGTGAGAATTTTATATAGGGGTAAGCAAATGTTGCCTTGGGAAAAAATTACATCAGAAATTCATCATTTTTTTCTGATTTGTTACTATTTATTCAAAATAAATAAGTAAATCAAAATAAATGCATCTAAATTTGAAACCAAATGAAAGTCCTATTTTATCCAATTTTTTTTTAAATATTACATACAGTATGGAAAACAATTTTTTTTTTTTTTTACCGTTATTTTTCCCTAGGCCACATTTGCTTACCCCCCATATATTTAACCCAAATAAAAAAATAGAAATAAAATAAAAAGTCTGCTAATTATTAATATATCACATTTGTGTGTAGCGGAATGCTAAAGTGAAAAGTGAATGAATGTGTTTTACTTTGGTGGGCACTGATAGGCGGCACTGGTGGGCATTGAGAGGCGGCATTGGTGGGCACTGATAGACGGCACTGGTGGACATTGAGAGGCGACATTGGTGGGCACTTAAAGGTGACACTGAGAGGTGGCACTGAAGGGCACTGATAGGTGGCACTGAGAATTGGCACTAATAGGTGGCACTGATAGGTGGCAGTGATGGGCACTGATAGGTGTCAGTGATGGGCACTGATGGGTGGCAATGATGGGCACTGATCAGCACTGGTAGGTGAGATTGATAGGCAGCACTTTTAGTCTCAGTGACTCGGTGATCACAGCACGCTGCGCACACCCTGCAGGGGCTGCGTGCAAAGGGGAGGACGTCTGTTGATGGCCTCCCGGAAATTCGGGTCTGCGCTGTAGCCGCCATTCGGCTATGGCGCGGACGCCTCGTGGTTAAACCAATGAATCAAAGATAAGGCAACCTTCAAAAAGCATTGACAGATCGATCGCAGTGTTCCATTGCCCAATCGCATTCCCACCATCATTATTATGTTGCGGTGGAATGAATGAAAGAATCTGATTGGATGGCACTGGAAATGGGAACCATTCTTTACCCCCTGGCGTTCTATCACCAGGCCCCCGCCGCCCGTGTCTTCAGGGTCAAGCGAGGCCCTAGATTCTACCAGCTTCCGAAATAAAAAATAAATAAAACCTTCGCCCGACATTTTTCTACATTTTCAGGCCTGCGAGGAGCGATAATACTTCTTTCACTTCCTACTGTCAGCCTATAAATTACAGATCTGGCGCCCATTCTAGTCCAGTTTTCCGCCAGTCGCGCGCATCATTAATTGCGGTTCCCGATGAGGCCGTCGTGAACCAGGTTATGTTTTGGAACGTCCCAGGCACCTGTTATGTCTGAAGTTATTATCTCGTTGCCCCAGCCCCGCTGAATAAACGCACGGAACGGATGCTGAGCCGCAAAAAATTTAAGATTGATGAAAAAAAACGTAGAGGTCGTATTTTGTCAGCCGTGATAAACATGTTATTCAGACTGCGGAGGTCATGATAACATTCTGATGTGTATGGAAGGGTGGGGGGAGGGGGGGGGGTCTGCTCGTTATCCACAACATTTATAGAGTTGAATGATTAGAATACGGAGAAGATTTACGTTTCCCGCCAATCACGTGTTACATTTATAGACATCGGAAATGTGTCAGGATTTTATGGTATAAAAGATATTCGCGTTGTCCACCAATTCTTATCAGGACTAATAAATGTGGTCTGGAGAGGAAGAAAGGTGAGCCAACGTGGTGTGTCTACGGGGCGTGATGGCGCCATCATATGTCTACGGGGCGTGATGGCGCCATCATATGTCTACTTACTGAAGAAGAGCCCATTAAAGGGTCACCTAAAAGAGATTTTACATTGTTAATGGAGAGATAGTATAAGGAGCTTTCCCCATCCCTGTGCTGAGTTCCCGGGTCTGTACACCCGCTGTGCCCATTATGAGGGGTTCCCACCATCCCTGTGCTGAGTTCCTGGGTCTGTACACCCGCTGTGCCCATTATGAGGGGTTCCCACCATCCCTGTGCTGAGTTCCCAGGTCTGTGGCCATTATGAGGGGTTCCCCCATCCCTGTGCTGAGTTCCCGGGTCTGTACACCTGCTGTGCCCATTATGAGGGGTTCCCCCATCCCTGTGCTGAGTTCCCTGGTCTGTACACCCGCTGTGCCCATTATGAGGGGTTCCCACCATCCCTGTGCTGAGTTCCCAGGTCTGTGGCCATTATGAGGGGTTCCCCCATCCCTGTGCTGAGTTCCCGGGTCTGTACACCCGCTGTGCCCATTATGAGGGGTTCCCCCATCCCTGTGCTGAGTTCCCGGGTCTGTACACCCGCTGTGCCCATTATGAGGGGTTCCCACCATCCCTGTGCTGAGTTCCCGGGTCTGTACACCCGCTGTGCCCATTATGAGGGGTTCCCACCATCCCTGTGCTGAGTTCCCGGGTCTGTACACGTGCTGTGCCCATTATGAAGGGTTCCCACCATCCCTGTGCTGAGCTCCTGGGTCTGTACACGTGCTGTGCCCATTATGAAGGGTTCTCACCATACCTGTGCTGAGTTCCTGGGTCTGTACACCTGCTGTGCCCATTATGAGGAGTTCCCACCATCCCTGTGCTGAGTTCCTGGGTCTGTATACCTGCTGCAGAGGTGGCTCTAGGCTTTGTGAGGCCTTAGGCAAAACTTAGACATGAGGCCCCACTCACAGCCCATAATGGGAAAAATAATTCAAGCGATTAAAAAAAACAAATAAGGCCAATTTTTACAAGGCATCAGAGTCCTCCCTACCACCTCCTGGCGGGTTCAGCAGCAGCCGGCAGCTCCGCCTCCACCTCTACAATTTGTCTACAGCAGGCAGCGCTGTATACGAAAGACGGTGATCCTTTACCAGCCCGGCCCGCTCACCCTGCCCGCTTGGGGACACTGACCAGGGGCATTCGCTCCCATTCTATCACATGCATCATGCAAATTAGTCGGCCGTGAGCCCCCTGAAAGCGCAAGGCCTTAGGTGACCGCCTTCTTTGACTAATTGGAGAGCCGCCTCTGACCTGCTGTGCCCGTTATGAGGGGTTCCCACCATCCTTGGGATGAGTTCCCAGGTCTGTACACCTGCAGTGCCCATTATGAGAGGTTTGCTCCTTGTGTTGATTCCCCTGTACAGTCTAATCACTGGGGGAGGGGAGACTAGGAAATGCTTCCCCCTCTTTCTACAATCTTACAATGTACAGTTTGATCACTGGGGGGAGGGGGAGACTGAGGAAATGCTTCCTTCTGCCTGCAGCAGTCTGATGATATTATCTCAGCCTAGGCACAGTCACCGGACTGGAGCGCAGGGACAATATTTTATTGTAATATATGTTTTCTGAATAATAATACTGGGCCAGATTCACAGCAGAGATACGCCGTCGTATCTCTCAGAGTATCCATGCGACTGGTTCATAGAATCAGTTACGCATAGATAGCCAGAAGATCCGACAGGTGTAATTGTTTTACACTGTCGGATCTTATGGGTAGATTCACGTAGGGGCGCCTAAAATTAGGGCGGCCTAGCCTAGTCTTTTTAGGCTACACCGCCGAAAATTATTTAGGTTAGAAGTGATTCTCAAACCACTTACCTTCAAATTTTCGGCGGCGTAGCCTAAAACGAGCAGGGCGTAAGCGCGCCTAGTTCAAATGACTGGGAGGGGGGCGTTTTTTGACGTTTTTTACACTGCGCATGTGCCGGGCGACTACATTTCCCAGTGCGCAATGCGGCTAAGTAGGCCGCACGGGCCTATTGATTTCGACACGTACGTAAACGACGTAAATCCCGATTCACGGACGACTTGCGCAAACGACGTAAAAAAATTCGAACCTCGCGGCGGGAACGGCGGCCATGCTTAACATTGTTATTCCACCTCATAGGTGGAATAACTTTAGGCGGCCTATCGCGTACGGAAACGACGTAACTCGACGGTGTAGGCCCGGCGTACGCTCGTAAATCGTCGGGAATCGGCGTATCCCCTCATTTACATATTCTAGGCCGGCCGCAATGGCAGCACCATCTAGCGGGCAAAAAGAACATTGCAACCTAAGATAGAATGGCGCAAGCCATCCTATCTTAGGTATGTTTAAGTGTATCTCTGTTTGAGAATACACTTAAACAAACGCCGGCTTAGATTCAGAGTTAGGTCGGCTTATCTGTAGATATGCCGGCCTAACTCTTTGTGAATCTACCTATTAGGATGCAGTACCGCGGCCGCCGCTGGGGGGAGTTCGCGTCGTATTCCAGCGTCGGGTATGCAAATGAGGTTTTACGGCGATCCACGACGGTTTTTCGCGTTCGCTACGTCGCTGCTAGTCTAGTTTCCCGTTGCAATTTTAGTCGTCGTTTTCCCTGCCCTATAACTTTACACAGCACACGTATGTGCTGTATAAAGTATGGCCGTCGTTCCCGCGTCGAAATGTAAATTGTTTTTTTCTTGCGTAAGACGTCCGGGAATACGAAAGTACGCTACGCACGTCGCCGTTCGAAAAAATTATGTCACCTTGCGCAAAGCACGGCGGGAATTTCAAAACGGAGCATGCGCAGTAGGTCCGGCGCGGGAGCGCGCCTAATTTAAATGGCACACGCCCCTTTGAATTACGCGGGCTTACGCCGGCGTAAGTTTTCATGCAAGTGCTTGGTGAATCAGGCACTAGCGATGAAAACTTGCGGCGGTGTAACGTATCTACGTTACGTTACGCCGCCGCAGTTCTATGTGAATCTGGCCCACTGTTCCTGAATACCATGAAGAGCCATAAATGTATTCATGTGATCCTGTAATGTTCCTGAAGCCTGGAGCTGACCGTCCCACGCCGGGAAACGCCTGCAGCAGA
This sequence comes from Rana temporaria, assembly GCF_905171775.1. Taxonomy (NCBI): domain Eukaryota; kingdom Metazoa; phylum Chordata; class Amphibia; order Anura; family Ranidae; genus Rana; species Rana temporaria. The sequence continues at coordinate 142,309,232 of NC_053500.1, read as the reverse complement.
ATAGCAGTGGATGTGTCTGTAAGGAGGATCCTTTGTTGGAGAGGATTCTCAGTTTTTTCCCTCGCAGACAATACCAGACTCCGGCAGCCTCCCCTCCACATCCCATTGGGGATCTACAAGTTCCAGCATGCCCATGACCTGGCACAGGGACGCCGGCTGGCCGACGCGGCGGCGGCGGAGACTCCTGAGCTGTATGTCGCCCGTGTCTTCATCAGACGCCTTCATCCAAGATGCCGACACACCCTGATCTATGTTTTTCCCTGAGTGCCCGGGGTCCAGACGGTGCTTAAATCTTTCCAGGCCGGCGATCGCCGAGGGAAGAGAAGAGAAGACGCTTTTTTGGACGCATAGACAGGAAAATGATGTGACTGCTACTGTGCGGGAGAGCGGCTTCCTCCGCGGCAAACCCCAGATTAACCAGCAAGAGGCATAGAGGAAGGAAGGGGACCAGCGTCAGCTAGGATGAAGCTTACATTTAACCCCTTCAATAACAGGCATTTTTACCCCCTCCCCCCCTTTCCTGCCCAGGCCAAAATTGGGTCACCTTTATTCCTATTCAAATGAATGTAAACATCCCTTGTAATAGATAAAAAGCATGACAGGTCCTCTTATATATGAGATCCGGGGGTCAAAAAGATCTCACATCTCATATTTGGACTTAAATGCAAAAAAACACACACACACATTTTTGGCATTTGAAAAAATGCAAAAAAATAAAATAAAAAATGGCCCTTTAACCACTTAAGACCCGGACCATTATGCAGCTTAAACACCAGGCCACTTTTTTGCGATTCGGCACTGCGTCGCTTTAACTGACAATTGCGCGGTCGTGCGACGTGGCTCCCAAACAAAATCGGCGTCCTTTTGTCCTCACAAACAGAGCTTTCTTTTGGTGGTATTTGATCACCTCTGCGGTTTTTCTTTTTTGCGCTATAAACAAAAATAGAGCGACAATTTTGAAAAAAAAAAAGCAATATTTTTTACTTTTTGCTGTAATAAATATCCCCAAAAAATATATAAAATTTTTTTTTTCTGCATTTAGGCCGATACGTATTCTTCTACATATTTTTGGTAAAACAAATCAAAATAAGCGTTTATTGATTGGTTTGAGCAAAAGTTATAGGGAATAGATTTATGTCATTTTTATGGCATTTTTATTTATCATTTTTTTTTTTACTAGTAATCAGCGATTTTTATCATGACTGCGTCATTATGTTGGACACATCGGACACTTTTGACACCATTTTGGGACCATTGTCATTTACACAGCGATTAGTGCTATAAAATGCACTGATTATTGTAACCTGTACCTCTGGACCCTTTAACGTTACACAGCACCCTACACCTCTGGACCCCTTTACATTACACAGCACCCTGCACCTCTGGACCCCTTTACATTACACAGCACCCTACACCTCTGGACCCCTTTACATTACACAGCACCCTGCACCTCTGGACCCCTTTACATTACACAGCATCCTGCACCTCTGGACCCCTTTACATTACACAGCACCCTGCACCTCTGGACCCCTTTACATTACACAGCACCCTGCACCTATGGGGCCCCTTTACATTACACAGCACCCTGCACCTCTGGACCCCTTTACATTACACAGCACCCTGGACTCCTTTACATTACATAGCACCTCACCTCTGGACCCCTTTACATTACACAGCACCCTGCACCTCTGGACCCTTTTACATTACACAGCACCCTGCACCTCTGGAGCCCTTTACATTACACAGCACCCTGCACCTCTGGACCCTTTTAGATTAAACAGCACTTTGCACCTATGGACCCTTTTACAATACACAGCACCCTGCACCTCTGGACCATTTTACATTACACATCACCCTGCACCTTTGGACCATTTTACATTACACAGCACCCTGCACCTCTGGACCCCTTTACATTACATAGCACCTCACCTCTGGACCCCTTTACATTACACAGCACCCTGCACCTCTGGACCCTTTTACATTACACAGCACCCTGCATCACTGGACCCCTTTACATTACACAGCACCTCTGGGCCCCTTTACATTACATAGCACCTCACCTCTGGACCCCTTTTACATTACACAGCACCCTGCACCTCTGGACCCTTTTACATTACACAGCACTCTGCACCTCTGGACCCTTTTACATTACACAGCACCCTGCACCTCTGGACCCTTTTACATGAAACAGCACCCTGCACCTATGGACCCCTTTTACATTACACAGCACCCTGCACCTCTGGACCCCTTTACATTCCACAGCACTGCACCTCTGGAACCCTTTACATTACACAGCACCCTGCACCTCTGGGCCCCTTTACATTACACAGCCCCCCACAGTTTGTTACACAGACACCCCCTAACAGTTCTGGACCCCCTGGGGGGAGACGTGACATGCGGGCCGTGGTATATGCCCGGCATGCCCTATGGCTATTCCGGGCCTTGACGTACCTTCCCTCCAATCTGCCTGCCCGTGCAATTTTGTCGATGTAAATAGTCGTGCGGCGGTCGGCAAGGGGTTAATATTATCTTTTTTTTTTTTCATCTACATCTAGCTTTTTGTTTTGGGCGCAAATGGGAAATGTGGGGGAAGAAAATGGAAGAAAACCCGCACGTGATTGGGCCTGCCAACAGCTACAAAATCCTGGAAGTTGGGTTTTGCTCTGAGTCGGCCTTTAAATGACGTCGCGTAGGAAAGGAGCGGCGGTCCGGTGTAAATCTGTGGTGTGGCGTCCGTTCTTCGCTCGGTAATCCCTCTACTGTCACTTTTTTACGGCTCCTGAGTGGACGAGGTTATTAAGGCTTTGTGATGGTCCTACCAGATGTTACTTTTCCAGACATTTATTGTGGTGGCCAGCACCTGTTCATGGAAAATAAGATACAACCCGATCCCCTCCGCTGTCAGCGACAAGCCCGATTTAGACGTGGTGACTGCAGCGTCTCCGCTTCGACCGGCCGTAACGCCATTCCACCCCGCAAACGCCAAGGCTCCAATTAATGAGGAATTAGCTGGATGTGAAGGCTCCTTTGTCAGCAGTTTATTAGAACTGGACAAAACGTTGCCTGCGAAAGTTCCCGAAGTGCGAAATAAACAGCGGGGGGGGGGGGGGGGAGAGTCAGGAGAGATCACAATACATCGTCAGCACTTCCACAAAGTCTCAGCAAGAGCTGACCTCGTTTCTTATAAGGGTGAACCCCCGGGAAACAAATATAAAAATATATATATTAATTTTTTTACTAATTTAGTCATTTCGTTTTTAATAATTCATGCTTGTGCATTGCTGGAATGAACGCAAATCACGTGCATTCCTGCAACGTGCAAAAGTTCACGACCCTTTTGCAGGTGTGCAGCCGTGCCAGCTACCCCCACTTCACTTGCTGGCATGCGGGTGTAAAATGCAAGTACCATGCAGCTTGGTGCAAGGCTTTGCCCAATCAGGGCAAGGTGAATAGCTGGCTGTTAAGGAAGCGGTGAAGACGGCCGCTGCGTCCTTATCATCGGATGAGTCATCAGCTGTCAACGGGCTTCCCCACTGACAGCTGAATGAAAAAAATTAATTCTGGCAATACAAAAACCCCCCATGTCGAGGGCATGTGGCCTGGCATAGGCATGTGCCAGGTGTGCCTGGGCACACCCTAATCACCCTGTGTGGTGCAGATTGCATTGAAATATACTGCGTTAAACGTGCACTAACGCACAGAAAAATACAACAATTAACGGCACATCACACACCGAAATATACAGCGATAAACGTGCAGGAATGCACAGAAATATACTGCGTTAAATGTACAGTAACACACTGGACTATAGTGCATTAAAAATGAAGTAATGCACAGAAATATACTGCATTAAATGTACAGTAACACACTGGACTATAGTGCATTAAAAATGAAGTAATGCACAGAAATATACTGCGTTAAATGTGCAGTAACACACTGGACTATAGTGCATTAAAAATGAAGTAATGCACAGAAATATACTGCATTAAACGTACAGTAACACACTGGAATATAGTGCGTTAAACATGCAGTAATGCACATAAATATACTGCGTTAAACGTACAGTAACACACTGGAATATAGTGCGTTAAACATGCAGTAATGCACATAAATATACTGCGTTAAATGTACAGTAACACACTGGAATATAGTGCGTTAAACATGCAGTAATGCACAGAAATATACTGCGTTAAACGTACAGTAACTGTCAGGGCCAAAGCGCTGTACTTCCTCCTTTAACACACCAGCGTAGTAGATTGGCTTCCCGGCGGCTAACTGGGCACTTTAGGCGTGTGCGCATACGCATGTGACCTCTCGGGCCAATCACCAGCGTGACCGCCCTATTTAAACCAGCTCCTGTCAGTAGACAGGTTGCTGGTTTATCGTCAGCTACTTCCTGAACCTGTGTCTCTGGAAACCATTTCCTGTTGGAATTCCGTTCGACTCACCTCTCACCCGGAACCTGACCTCGGATTGCTTCACCACTCTATTGAACTCTTCTGACCCCGACCTCGGCTTGTGACCTGGACTCTGTTGTTGTTTCTCCTGCCCTTGAACCTCTTGGCTTGTGACCCGGATCTGCTGTCTTCTCTGCTCCCCGAACCTTGGCGTGCACCCCGGACTTTCCAGTTTGTTTCTTGGACTCTTTCAGTACCGGTTATCCGGCTTCAGTATTGTTTGTTCCTGTTTCCGTCTGCAGTCACCCAGAAGCACCTGTCATCTACAACCGTCACCGGTCAACGCTTCTCCACTGGCACCGGTACCGCCTCGTGCTTCCGCCACCTGTTCCAAAACTCAGTGGGCGGGCGCGCTTGGTCGTAAAGGTGAACCACCCTCGGCAGTTCGGTCTCGGTGAGTACTTGATTCCTGATAGTAACACACTGGAATATACTGCGTTAAACGTGCAGTAATGCACATAAATATACTGCATTAAATGTACAGTAACACACTGGAATATAGTGCGTTAAACATGCAGTAATGTACAGAAATATACTGCATTAAATGTACAGTAACACACTGGAATATAGTGCGTTAAACATGCAGTAATGTACAGAAATATACTGCATTAAATGTACAGTAACACACTGGAGTATAGTGCGTTAAACAACATGCAGTAATGCACAGAAATATACTGCATTAAATGTACAGTAACACACTGGAATATAGTGCTTTAAACATGCAGTAATGCACAGAAATATACTGCATTAAATGTGCAGTAACGCACTGGAATATAGTGTGTGTTAAACATGCAGTAATGCACAGAAATATAGTGCGTTAAACGTGCAGTAACACACTGGAATATAGTGCGTTTAACATGCAGTAATGCACAGAAATATACTGCATTAAACGTGCAGTAACACACTGGAATATAGTGCGTTAAACATGCAGTAATGCACAGTAATATACTGCATTAAACGTGCAGTAACACACTGGAATATAGTGCGTTAAACATGCAGTAATGCACAGAAATAGACCCCTGATATTTCACCAAAGCTCCCTAATGGGGCTCCTAAAATAAAATAAATATATAATAAAAATAAAAAACTACTGACACCATCCACTGCCCTACTGACACCGTCCACCGCTCTGCTGACACCATCAGTATACTGTATATACACATACAAATATGTTTGAGCTTTGGGGTGCACACCCTAATGCAAAAGGCTGCGCACACCTATGTGGCCTGGTATGGTTCACCCTCCCCCTTTCCTGGCCTGACAGGATCCATGCTGGCCTGCCAGGGTCTGGTATGGATTTCGGGGGGGGGCCCACGTCGTTTTTCTTTTTTTTTTTACATGGGGTTCCCCTTAAAAAAAAAACTTTGCCGGCAATACAAAAATGTGGGTCTGGTATGGATTGGGGGGGGGGGGGGGCATGCCATTTTTCCTCATGTTTTTGTTTTGCCGGAAATGTATTTTTTTTAAGGGGAACCCCATGCCAAAAGATTTAAAAAAAATGGCGTGGGGTCCCCCCTGAAATCTATACCAGACCCTGGTAGGCTAACATGGAGCCTGTCAGGCCAGGAAAGGGCAGGGGAGGGGGGGAATGAACCATACCAGGCCATATGCCCTCAACATGGGTGTACTTTGGGGCAGAGAGGGCACCATTTTTTTCTCCAATATTTGTATTGCCGGCAATGTTTTTTTTTTCATTCAGCTGTCAGTGGGGAAGCCCGTTGACAGCTGATGACTCATCTGATGTTAAGGACACAGCTGCCGGCTTCACCGATTCCTTAACAACCAGCTATTCACCGTGCCCTGATTGGGCAAAGCCTTGCACCTGACCCAGGGCTCCACCCCTGACTCCACCCCCTTTGCCCTTCCCATGAATATCCCACATTTTTAATGAAGTGCCCATTAAATGCAGCCTCACCAGCACCCATCAATGAATGTTTGCTTGCTTCCATTCATTCAGGAGTCGGGACGCAGACACAGTCCTCCGCTGCTGCTGCGCCTCTGACACTATGTGCGAATGGAGCGGCGGCTGCCTGCTGATGCTGAGAATTAGTTGCTTGATGCAGAGAGAAGAGAGTATGAACACCAGTGGCCGGGCGCCCTAGACAGCAGTGCACCCTAGGCGGCTGCCTAGTTTGCCTAGTGGTAGCACTAACCCTGACCTGACCAGCAGTCAGGTGTGTTGCTTCAGCCAATCAGGGCTTAGAATGCACTGTGCAGCGCGCAGCATATTGTGGGGGGCGCTCAGCGAACGCCATGCAAATATGGGTGTTTGCCAAATGAGCGCACGGGCAATGCTCGGTCTGGACTGCTCGCTTAACACTACCAAAAACACACGTGCTCCCCCAGTCATTCCCCCAGTGATCAGACTGTACATTGTAACTTTGTAGAAGGAGGAGGAAGCATTTCCTCAGTCCCCCCTCCCCCAGTGATCAGACGGTACATTGTAACTTTGTAGCAAATCACAAGGTGAGAGGCTGCAGCAGGGGGACTGTTACTCAATGAACAATAAATCTGGTGTAATTTATCTCTGTAATTCGGTGTTATTGGATACTTTGTATCGTTAGAAGGACAGATGGGAATTAAAGGAAAAATTCCCCATTATCTATTATCCTGGAATTTTTATCCTCGAGCCGCAATGTACATATTTCTCCACCGCGTCCTTCCCGGCACCCTCGTGGTTAATGGTCGCTTCCTCCTGGGCTCCGGCTGGCTGCAAATTTCCGACCCAAACAATGTAATTTGGGGATATTTTCAGCGTCCTGCCACAATTTACAAGGTGCGATCTTTCCAGAGAGGTGAATATGAAAATATTGGGTGGTTACGGCTCTCTGGAATTGTCCTCGGACTTTCCATTGTGCGCCGAGCGTCTTCACTTGTCTGGTCCTCCTAATAGATTTTTTATTTTCTCCGAGTATCTGTCTGCGCCGGGCCGTGCCAAGGGACGTTGTATCATCATGGCACAAGGTGTGAGCGTCTTTGTTTCTGGGCGTATTTTTAGCTGTCTATGAATACGGGCGTGGGTGGAAGGGAAGTCTCCCGGGCGTGGGCAGATAAGGGTCTTGGTGACCAGGGTAGGGGGGGGGGGGTGCAAAAAGGGGAACCCCTACCCACAAATTACTATATACACTCACCGGACACTTAGGCCCCCCTTGCTAATACCGGTTGGACCCCCTTTATAATTTCCACATTGCTACTACTGGGTGAGACCCCCTTTATAAGGTCCACCTTGCTACTATCGGGTTGGACCCCCTTTATGAGGTCCACCTTGCTACAACCGGGTTGAACCCCCTTTATAAGGTCCACCTTGCAAGTACCAGGTTGGACCCCTTTTATAAGGTCCACCTTACTAGTATCAGGTTGGACCACCTTTATAAGGTCCTCTTTGCTAGTAGCGGGTTGGACCCCCTTTATAAGGTCCACCTTGCCAGTCCCGGGTTGGACCCCCTGTATAAAATCCACCTTCTTAGTAGCGGGTTGGACCCCCTTTATAAGGTCCACCTTGCTAGTATCAGGTTGGACCCCCTTTATAAGGTCCACCTTGTTAGTAGCGGGTTGGACCCCCTTCATAAGGTCCACCTTGCTAGTATCGGGTTGGACCCCCATTATTATGAGGTCCACCTTGCTAGTATCGGGTTGGACCCCCTGTGTAAGATCCACCTTCTTAGTAGCGGGTTGGACCCTCTTTATAAGTTCCACCTTGCTAGTATCGGGTTGGACCCCCTTTATAAGGTCCACCTTGCTAGTATCGGGTTGGACCCCCTTCATAAGGTCCACCTTGCTAGTATCGGGTTGGACCCCCTTCATAAGGTCCACCTTGCTAGTATCGGGTTGGACCCCCTTCATAAGGTCCACCTTGCTAGTATCGGGTTGGACCCCCTTTATTATGAGGTCCACCTTGCTAGTATCTGGTTGGACCCCCTTTATTATGGGGGGCATGGGTTTTCCCCCAGTCCATTACCAGGCAATTTTTTTTATTTTTTTATTTTGGTTTGGGGATTCCCCTTAATATTCATACCAGACCCAAAGGGCCATAAGGTCCACCTTGCTAGTATCGGGTTGGACCCCCTTTATAAGGTCCGCCTTGTTACAACCGGGTTGGACCCTGTGACGGTATTGGTATGATATCCCCGTCAACGTTCCCTTCTTCCCATAACGAAAATCACCCCAATATTCCACGAGAAGGAATATCCCTGGAGTCGCCCAGAAAGCCACACATGCCAAGCTTACTGCTGGAACAACACAGAGTTTAATGTTATAACACACACAGCTTATATGTCATTTCCAAAACTGTTACAATGACAAATCTCCGCCCCCTCTTACACAGTGGGGGGTCTTCAATACAGCTCCTTTGAAATAAAGATATTTCTTTGAACTAATCAGTATCTAGCCGGTTCGGCACCGCATATAGAGAGATAATTACCACAATGAAGCAATCAGCATAATTAACATGAGCCACTTATCTAATCACAGTAACCAGTAAACACAGGGCTAGAACAATTAACATTTGAAACAGGACTGGCTGCAGAAGGGTAAATACCATTACAGCCTTAAACAAGCAGGGAGGATTAAACTGAAGCATATAGGTAAAAAGTCCTTCACAATGGCCCCCCTTTCTCCCTGCTCCGGCAAACCCGGTTGGACCTTCCCTGGTCCAGTAGGGTTGACGGGTTCAGAGCTTTTAGTCCGAGGTTAACTCCGTTTGGCGTGACTGACCTCCCTTGGCAACTGCTTCAGACTCAGGTATGCCACCGGGTCGTCAGATCACACGCCGTTCAGTCCCCAAGTCTTTGTGCGATCTGCAGAGTCACCAGAAGTCAGTGTGAAGACGGCGAATGGGTCTGTGCGCCGCCATCTAGGTGTCCCGCTATGGGAGGGGCAGGTTATGGCTCTGAAGTGACAGTCACAAGAGATTCATAAAAAGAAAGTTATATTTGTTGAAATGCTGTAGCACTGGTGCTCAGAGTCTGGGGGGGGGAGGGGACTCAGAGCCCCATAAGGTCAGCCACCCCCTGCTCCCTCCGCAGCCGCCGGTTCTCCTCTTTGAGCTGCTCCATCTCCAGTTCATGGAGCCTGGGGGGGTCAGCCCGCTGTGACCTCAGGTGGTTGTTATCCTCCTCCATGCGGCTTATGCACTCCTCCAGCTCTATGTACTCACGGATCAGATCCTGCTTGCTCATGTCCTGCAGGCTCTCCACGTGGTCCTTCATCATCAGGAACTGGGTGGTGGTGTAAGGGGCCACCGGTGGGCCCTTGGCGAACATCTCGGCCCGCATCTGGGGCGCCCGCTGCGATCCCATCTCCTCCAGTCGCTTCTTCTCCTCCCAGGTCCGCTGGTTATATGACTTCCAGGACCTCTTCTTCTTGGAGGGTAGCTGGCGGTGCCTCTTTCTGCCCAGCTCCCTCCAAGGCCCCTCCGGCTCATGGCTGTCGCCCATGACCAGCTGACAATGGTGTTCCCTGTTGTCCGTAATAACAGATTGTACCATGAGGGCTTCGTAAGGGGTGCCCAATGGTTCTTCCTGACCCAGCTCCTGGGGATCCCAAGCCGAGTCTACACAATGGGCTGCTGCTGGTGGGCGGTACCCATGTTGAGACCAATTTGACCTGGTGTTGTCACTCACGGGGCAATTCTGCTTGAAGTGACCGAGCTGTTTGCACCGGAAGCAGCGTTGTTCGTTGTCCTCCTGGCGTGGATAGCGAGGGCTCGATGTCATCGGTCTGTTAGGCGGTTGGTATCTAGCGGCTGGTGGGTGTGAGGGCGCCGTTGGTCGTGGAGGATGTACCCGTGGTGTGACCTGGTTTGTCTTGCGAGTATCCGCATATTCATCCGCCAACTTCGCGGCCTCTGGTAGAGTCATGGGCCTGCGATCTCTCACCCAATCTTTGACGTCCGTCTGGATGTGATTGTAAAATTGCTCCAGGAGCATTAGTTGCAAAATGTCCTCTGCGGTGGTGGCCTGGCTGCTGTTAACCCAGTTAGAGGCCGACAGGGATAACTGGCATGCCCACTCCGCGTAAGAGTCTTTTGTGGTTTTGCGTGAGTCCCTGAACTTCTGTCGGTGGGACTCTGGGGTTACTGCATAACGAGCCAGGAGCACTTCTTTAACCCTGGCGTAGCTATGGATATCCTGATCTGGCACGGTCCGGAAAGCATCAGAAGCTTTGCCTGACAGTTTGCCTGACAATATTGCAACCCACTCTCTTCTAGCTATTCGGTACAGGTTACATTGTCGCTCAAAATCCGCCAGGTAGTTATCAATCTCACAGTCCTTTTCATCAAAAGCTTTAAAAGCGCTAAACGGAATCTTCCTTGTGTCTGCTGTGCTGTACTCACTGTTCGGAGAAGGTGCGGCTGCTTGTTGGACTGCTGCCAGTTTTAACTGTAGTTCTGCGTCTCTTATTTCTTTATCCTTCTGTAGCTCTGCGTCTCTTATTTCTTTATCCTTCTGTAGCTCTGCGTCTCTTATTTGTTTAGCCTTCTGTAGCTCTGCGTTTACTAACAGGTCCATCACTTTCAGCACCACATCCGGCGTTGGGTTCGGGCCGAACCACGCTAGCTTCTCTCTCATTAGCTTGTTGGCTGGCGATTCCTCCTCCTGAATCACTGGTGTCTCCATCTCTTGTACTGCTGGCGTTGCTGCAATCCCGTCCTCCTGGTCTAGCTCCATTGATTCTGCTATGATGACCCGCTTGGTTTTGTTGCTAGCAATCCTTCCACGAACTTCCAGTAGTTCTTCCAGTGTCGGCTTGGAATCCGGGTGTGAAGGGGAGTAGAAGGGAAAATCCCGCTGCTACCAACCAATTGTGACGGTATCGGTATGATATCCCCGTCAAGCATTCCCTCCTCTCCATACAAGAACATCACAGGATCCCCCACACATGAGTCAAGACTGGATGCTGGAACCAAGACTGATTTATTGGCAGCTTGCTGCTGGTTATAAATAGTTTTACAAGCTAAATCCTTAATCAAGGAACAATGGGAGCTCCACCCCCTTTTCACCCACTCTGGAGTTCTCATACAGAATATAGCCAGACAATTCGGAGCCGACCTGAAAACACATTTTCTTTAGATAAGGACATCAGCGGAGTTAATTACTAGGTGTAACAGCCTGACCACAATGAAGCAATCAGAATAATTAACATGAGCCACTTATCTAATCATTGTAAACAGTAAGGCCGGTCTCCTTCCCACACACAATAAATCAATTACCATTTGAACTAGGGAGCTGGCTGAGGAAGGGTCATTAACATATCAATCAGCCTGTAACACATGAACCCTTTTTACCTCTAACACACACAATATCTCTAAAACAAGCAGGGAGAATTACATGCTTCACAGACCCCCTTTATAAGGTCCACCTTGCAAGTACCAGGTTGGACCCCTTTTATAAGGTCCACCTTACTAGTATCGGGTTGGACCCCCTTTATAACATCCACCTTGCCAGTCCCGGGTTGGACCCCCTTTATAAGGTCAACCTTGCTAGTATCAGGTTGGACCTCCTTTATAAGGTCCACCTTCTTAGTAGCAGATTGGACCCCCTTCATAAGGTCCACCTTGCTAGTATCGGGTTGGACCCCCTTCATAAGGTCCACCTTGCTAGTATCGGGTTGGACCCCCTTTATTATGAGGTCCACCTTGCTAGTATCGGGTTGGACCCCCTTCATAAGGTCCACCTTGTTAGTATCGGGTTGGACCCCCTTTATTATGAGGTTGCTAGTATCGGGTTGGACCCCCTTCATAAGGTCCTCCTTGCTAGTATCAGGTTGGACCCCGTTTATAAGATCCACCTTGTTAGTAGCGGGTTGGACCCCCTTTATAAGGCCCTCCTTGCTAGTATCGGGTTGGACCCCCTTTATAAGATCCACCTTCTTAGTAGCGGGTTGGACCCCCTTTATAAGGTCCACCTTGCTAGTATCGGGTTGGACCCCCATTATAAGGTCCACCTTGCTAGTATAGGGTTGGACCCCCTTTATTATGAGGTCCACCTTGCTAGTATCGGGTTGGACCCCCTTCATAAGGTCCACCTTGTTAGTATCGGGTTGGACCCCCTTTATTATGAGGTTGCTAGTATCGGGTTGGACCCCCTTCATAAGGTCCACCTTGCTAGTATTGGGTTGGACCCCCTTTATTATGAGGTCCACCTTGCTAGTATCGGGTTGGACACCCTTTAGATAAGTTATTGAAAAAAACGGCACGGGTTTTCCCCCAGTCCATTACCAGGTATTTTTTTTTTAAATATTGGTTTGGGGTTCCCTTTAATATTCATACCAGACCCAAAGGGCCTGGTAATGAACTCAGGGGGGGGGGGGGACCCATGCCATTTCTTTCAATGACTTTTATCTGTATTGCCAGGACCCGACAATTCATTAATAGCCGAGAGTAGTTTTAAATGACTTTTATTCCGTTACAAGTGTCATTTTGTGCGGGCGTAACGTATCCTATTTACGTTACGCCTCCGCAACTTTGACAGGCAAGTGTCGTATTCTCAAACCAAAGTTGCGGCGGCGTAGCGTAAATAGGCCGGCGTAAGCCCGCCTAATTCAAATGTGGAAGATGTGGGTGTGTGTTATGTAAATTTAATGTGACCCCACGTAAATTACGCTTTTTACGAACGCCGCATGCGCCGTCCGTGAAAGTATCCCAGTGCGCATGCTCCAAATTAACCCGCAAGAAGCCAATGCTTTCGACGTGAACGTAAATGACGCCCAGCCCTATTCGCGAACGACTTACGCAAACAACGTAAAACGTGAAAAATTTGACGCTGGCCCGACGTCCATACTTAACATTGGTACGCCTCATCTACGCCTCATATAGCAGGGGTAACTTTACGCCGGGAAAAGCCTAACGTAAACGGCGTATCTGTAATGCGACGGCCGGGTGTACATTCGTGAATTGGCGTATCTAGCTGATTTACATATTTCTAGGCGTAAATCAGCGTACACGCCCCTAGTGGCCAGCTTAAATATGCAGTTAAGATACGACGGCGTAAGAGACTTACGCTGGTCGTATCTTATACAAATTCTGGCGTATCTGATTCTTTGAATCAGGTGCCAAGATACGACGGCTCGGACTCAGAGTTACGACGGCGTATCTGGAGATACGCTGGCGTAACTCGTACGCGAATCCGGGTCTTTTTTTAGTTGTTGCGCAAAAAATAAAAATCGCAGAGGTGATCAAATACCACCAAAAGAAATCTCTATTTGTGGGAACAAAATGATAAAAATTTCATTTGGGTACAGTGTAGCACGACCGCGCAATTGTCATTCAAATTGCGACATCGCTGAAAGCTGAAAATTGGTCTGGGCAGGAAGGTGCGTAAGTGCCCCCCGGTATGGAAGTGGTTAAACCAAGACGGCTCAGTCTACAAAAAATAAAAAATAAAATTACACAGAAAATGGAAAAGAAACTGACAATTTTTTTTTTGTATTGGCGGAATCCCCTCCCTTTTTGTTTTTGCCACATTGTAACGAAAAAAAAAAAAAATTTGGGCTGCCTTTCACTTCCTCGTGGTCTTGATGTGGTTTCAACACTTCCACCCCGCGCTGTCGTCTTTCTTTAGGCAAAAGCGTTAAAAATAACCATTCCGCCCAGACATAAAAAAATAAAATAAAAAAAACCCCTTAAAATCCCAACTCATGAAAAGGAAATCTCACCATTTCTCTGCCATCAGACAAAACTTCACCTATAAACCGCCATATTTTCTTTTTTTTGGCGCCTGCCTCCCCGGCATTTCATTCTTAATCTCGGCGGGCCGCGGTAGAACATACTTTGTTGAAATGGAAATTTTAAAACATGATTACTTGGGGGAAAAAAAAAAAAAGAAGCGGGAGGTTGATTTGTGAGCGTCTAGGACGGAGGTGATAATTTTAGAGAAAAAAAAGGTTATTTTACCGACTAACAAGTCCCGTTTTATGGCTTTAGCGCAGACGGGAGATTTTTTTTTTTTTCCTGCTGCAAATATTTGGAAGAGTTGCCATTGTTCTTTCTTACAAGGCCCGTAAATCACTTTTCAGAGGAAGCAGGAAACAGCTGGGTCTGCGTCTCTTTCTGAACAGTCTGTCAGTTTTTCTGCGCCGGCTGCCAAAAGGAACACATTAGCGGTGTCACAAATAGCCGCCGACTGCCAAAAGTAAACTTAACGTTGCGTTTTTTTTTTTTTGGGGCGAGATGGACAAATATTGAGGTTATCGCTGTCAGCGGTTCTCACCTTTCGGAACGAGCTGTCTGTCTAAATTGGGATGGATGGATTGGGCCGGTGTGCCGACAGGTTAGGACCGCGGGGGGGTTGACACATAGGGCCAGATTCAGTAAGAGTTAGGTCGGCGTATCAGTAGATACGCCGACCTAACTCGGAATTTGCGCCAACCTAAGTTTAAGCGTATTCTCAAACAGAGATACACTTAAACCTATCTAAGATACGGCGGCTTGCGCCGTCCTATCTTAGGGTGCAATATTTAGGCTGACCGCTAGGTGGCGCTTCCATTGCGGTCGGCGTAGAATATGTAAATCACTAGATACGCCTATTCACGAACGTACGTCCGCCCGTCGCAGTAAAGATACGCCGTTTCCGTAAGAGATAGGCCGCCCAAAGATAAACATGCCCCCTAGGTGGCGTAGCCAATGTTAAGTATGGCCGTCGTTCCCGCGTCTAAACTTGAAAATTTTGCGTCGTTTGCGCAAGTCGCCTGTGAATAGGGATTTACGTCATTTACGTCCACGTCGAAACCAATAGGCCCGTGCGGCGTACTTTGCCGCAATGCACACTGGGATATGTAGGTGGACGGCGCATGCGCCGTTCCAAAAAAACGTCAATCACGTCAGGTCAACACAAATTAACATAGAACACGCCCCCTTAGCCTATTTTGAATTAGGCGCCCTTACGCCCGCCCGCTTTAGGCTACGCCGCCGTAACTTAGCAGGCAAGTACTTTGTGAATCATGTACTTGCCTCGCTAACTTATGGCGGCGTAGTGTAAACACGATACACTACGCCGCCGCAAAGTTAGGGCGGGCTATGTGAATCTAGCCCATAGAGGTTAAAGGGAACCTATCCTGAGCAGGGGCGTCTTAAAAGCATCACGAGCCCCTAGGCAAAGTAATGCTCTGGGTAGGGCCGATCCTCCCTATAGGCTCACTATGCAAGGCGCTTGGGGCCCCGCAAAGTTGCGAAGGGACCCCCAAATTACTAGAGGCCCCGCCTGGTGAGAAGTTATTTTCGCCCCCCTCACCCCGCTTCTCAACTCGCTGGCTGCATGGGAGAAGAGGTAAGAAGTCAGCACCCCCCCGCTTTTCCCTCCCCCCGCTTCTCAACTTTCTTTAATGTGACATGTCACTGTAAATCGGCCCTGCTTAAAGGATCTGACACTGAAGGCTTGGTGCCAGATACCACAGCGTACCTTCAGCGGACTGGTGGGGTCCAAACCTGGACAGCGCAGGGCTGTTTTAGCGGCAAAATGGGGACCTACTGAATATTAGGTGGGTGGTCGTGAAGTGATGTCTGATCGGTGTATGATCGGTCATTTTTATCTCGGCACAGCTCTACATTAAACATAATGGTCTCTATGGGCCATATTCTTATAGATCTCCGGCGGCGTAACGTATGTCCTTTACGTTACTCCGCCGCAAGTTTAACTGGCAAGTGCCTGATTCCCAAACCACTTACCTGTAAACTTGCGGCGGCGTAGCGTAAAGTCCACCCGCGCAAGCACTCCTAATTCAAATGATCCTGGTAGGGGGCGTGGATCATTTAAATTAGGCGCTCTCCCGCGCCGATCGTAATGCGCATGCTCCGTCGGGTAAATTACCCGACGTGCATTGCGCTAAATGACGTCTCACGGACGTCATTTGTTTTGACGGTAACGTAAATGGCGTCCAGCGCCATTCACGGACGACTTGCGCAAACGACGTTAAATTTTCAAATTTCGACGCGGGACCGACGGCCATACTTAACATTGAGTACGCCACCTAGGGGGCATGTTTATCTTTATGCCGCGTATCGCTTACGGAAACAACGTAAAATCACTACGACGGGCAAGCGTACGTTAGAGAATCGGCGTGACTAGTCATTTGCATATTCTACGCTGACCGCAAAGGAAACGCCACCTAGCGGTGAGCGTAGATATTGCAGCCTAAGATACAACGGCGCTGGCTGTCGTATCTTAGGCATGTTTAAGTGTATCACAGTTTGAGAATACGATTAAACATACGACAGGCTTAGATTCGGACTTACGTCGGCGTATCTGCTGATACGCTGGCGTAATTCTTTGAGAATATGGCCCTATATCTTTCCTTCTAAGCTCGGAGAGCCCCCATTGGTTATCCTAATCTGTTAGGGGATTCTGAGCCATTACCAGGAGGATGTAGAGATTAGAGACCACCCTGCAACCCGAGGTCCCTGGCAGCCCACCGCTCTATAAAGAGGTAATAGAGACACGAGCTGGGAATCCGCGCCGCCATGCCTCTCCTGAAAGACACATCCGTCCATGTCACATGGGGGTCACGCGGGGTCAAACCACTTACGGAACAAATTACAGAGATTCAGCTCGTGCCATTCCTCTAGGTTTGGGGGGGGGGGGGCAGATCGGTTTACTGTTGTTGTTTTGCCTCCATGGTGACAAGAGAGGGGGGGGGGGTAGAAAAAGGCAACATCCTCTTAACCATTTCCACTGCGGCCAACTGGCAACTGGGTATCGATAAAGGTCGCCATGTCACGAAAGTAAAACAATACAGGCGATCCGAACATAGACACCGGGAAGGACATGAGTGACGAGCGGCTCGGCTGTCCGCGGGAACTCCGAATAGAAGAGGGAGGGATCACTAACATTAGGATTGTTGTGCTCATAAGTTTACATACCCCGGGGCAGAATTTATGATTTCTTGGCACTTTAAAGGTGAATATCTCGGTGACGTCGGCAGTTTCTGCCACAACCGAGATATTCATCTTTTCCGTGGCCGGTCCTGTAAACGATAACAGGGGTCTCTGCGGCGGATTCGCCGCAAGATCACCGTTATCGCCGGCGCCCCTCCTGCACCCTCCGCTGCTTACCGGAGCTGTCGGCAGCGGCGATCGGGTCCTTCTCGCTGCTTGCCGTGGAGACGAGTGAGGGGCAAGATGGCCCCCACCCGTCTCCATACCATAGAAGGGGGGAAGCGGCGTCAAAACATCACTTGTGCCCATGCAGCTTAAAGATAAATTTTAAAGGACAATTTATTTTATTTAAATTGTTTTATTGCATTTTAGTGTAAATATGAGATGTGACGTCTTTTTGACCCCCCAGATCTCATATTTAAGAGGACCTGTCATGCGTTTTCCTACTATAAGGGATGTTTAACATCCCTTGTAATAGGAATAAAAGTGTCCCATTTTTTTTTTTAAACAGTGTTAAAATAAATAAAATAAATAAGAAAACAAAAAATGTTTTTTTTAAAGCGCCCCATTCCAACGAGCTTGCACTCAGAAGCGAACGCATACGTGAGTAGCGCCCGCATATCAAAACGGTGCTCGAACTGCACAAGTGAGGTATCGCCGCGATCGTTGGAGCGACAGCAATAATTCTAGCCCTAGACCACCTCTGTAACTCAAAAGATGCAACCTGTAGAATTTAAACGTCGCCTATATAGATTTTTGAGGGTCACAGTTTGA
This sequence comes from Rana temporaria, assembly GCF_905171775.1. NCBI lineage: Eukaryota > Metazoa > Chordata > Amphibia > Anura > Ranidae > Rana > Rana temporaria. The sequence continues at coordinate 142,291,133 of NC_053500.1, read as the reverse complement.
CGCCATTCCACGAGCGGGCGAAATTTTGAAGCGTGACATGTTGGGTATCAATTTACTCGGCGTAACATTATCTTTCACAATATAAAAAAAAATTGGGCTAACTTTACCGTTGTCTTATTTTTTTTTATTAAAAAAAGTGATTTTTTTTAATAAAAGTGATTTTTTTTAATTAAAAAAGGTGTTTGTTTTTTTCAAAAAAAAGTGCGCTTGTAAGACCGCTGCGCAAATAGGGTGTGACAAAGTATTGCAATGACCGGCATTTTATTCTCTAGGGTGTTAGAAAAAAATATATATATAATGTTTGGGGGTTTTAAGTAATTTTCTAGCAAAAAAAATCTGTTTTAAACTTGTAAACACGAGTCTGATAAACAGGCTCGGTCCTTAACCACTTAAGGACCCCTTCACGCCGATATACGTCGGAAGAATGGCACGGCTGGGCAAAATCATGTACCTGTACGTTGCACTTTAAGCCCAGCCGTGGGGTCACACGCACGCGCCGCGGGCGGGTACACACGACCCGGTCCGAAGCTCCGCGGCCGCGGGACTCGCGGACCCGATCGCCGCTGGAGTCCCGCGATCGGTCCCCGGAGCTGAAGAACGAGGAGAGCTGTGTGTAAACACTGTGGCGCCGTCATCGATCGTGTGTTCCCTTTTATAGGGAATCACAATCAATGACGTCACACCTACAGCCACACCTCCTACAGTTAGAAACACAAATGAGGTCACACATAACCCCATCAGCGCCCCCTTGTGGTTAACTCCCAAACTGCAATTGCCATTTTCACAGTAATCAGTGCATTTTTAATGCATTTTATGCTGTGAAAATGACAATGGTCCCAAAAATGTGTCAAGATTGTCTGAAGTGTCCACCATAATGTCGCAGTCACGAAAAAAATCGCTGATCGCCGCCATTAGTAGTAAAAAAAAAAAAAATTATGAAAATGCCATAAAACTATCCCCTTTTTGTAAACGCTATAAATTTTGCGCAAACCAACCGATAAACGCTTATTGTGATTTTTTTTTACCAAAAATAGGTAGAAGAATACGTATCTGCCTAAACTGAGGAAAAAAATGTTTTTTTATATATATATTTTTGGGGGATATTTATTATAGCAAAAAGTAAAAAATATTGATTTTTTTCAAAATTGTTGCTCTATTTTTGTTTACAGCGCAAAAAATAAAAACCGCAGAGGTGATCAAATACCACCAAAAGAAAGCTCTATTTGTGGGGAAAAAAGGACGCCAATTTTGTTTGGGAGCCACGTCGCACGACCGCGCAATTGTCAGTTAAAGCGGCGCAGTGCTGAATCGCAAAAACTGGCCGGGTCCTTTAGCTCCCTAAAGGTCCGGGTCTTAAGTGGTTAAAAATCTTCTTTTTTTTTTTTTTATTGGCCTTACAGTAGCTAATTTTCTGAGATACAGAATTTTGGGGTGTCGCGAGCTGTCAGCCATAATCATTAAAATGTAAAAAGAAAGAAATGCTTGAAATCTATCACTCTGTGTATAACGCATCTGCTGTATATAAAATAAATGTTTTACTTTTTGAATTACTGAAATAAATGAAGCTTTTGATGAGATTCTGTATATTGGATGTCTGAGGAGTTGATCTGTAAAGCCTGATCTTTTCTTGCGGTCGGGTGTCTGGGCGGTCAGCGCTGTCTTTAGAATTATTTTTTTTTTTTTCCATCACACAGAGAGACACAAGTCTCGGCAAGAACACGATGAGAGAGATTCTGGGAACCCTTCATTAGGAAGTCTGTACAAGTCATCGCAGTAAATGTCATTCATTTGTAACTACAGATTTGTCATTTCTCTTAGATTAGACGCTGATTGCCAGAATGTCCTTTTTACTGAATCTGCAGACTTTACAGAACCCAAAGACTTCTGAGGGTGACGTGGACCCGAAACATGTGAACTGATGATGCTTTTTGCTACAAAACCTGTGGCTATTTTATTTTTCGTTAAAGTGCCCCTGTGCACCCCCGTCCAAAGCTTTCCTCTTCTCCCCTGTCCAAAGCTCTCCTCTTCTCCCCTGTCCAGAGCTCTCCTCTTCTCCCCTGTCCAAAGCTCTCCTCTTCTCCCCTGTCCAGAGCTCTCCTCTTCTCCCCTGTCCAAAGCTCTCCTCTTCTCCCCTGTCCAAAGCTCTCCTCTTCTCCCCTGTCCAAAGCTCTCCTCTTCTCCCCTGTCCAAAGCTCTCCTCTTCTCCCCTGTCCAAAGCTCTCCTCTTCTCCCCTGTCCAAAGCTTTCCTCTTCTCCCCTGTCCAAAGCTCTCCTCTGCACCCTTGTCCAAAGCTCTCCTCTGCACCCTTGTCCAAAGCTCTCCTCTGCACCCCTGTCCAAAGCTCTCCTCTGCACCCCTGTCCAAAGCTCTCCTCTGCACCCCTGTCCAAAGCTCTCCTCTGCACCCATGTCCAAAGCTCTCCTCTGCACCCATGTCCAAAGCTCTCCTCTGCACCCATGTCCAAAGCTCTCCTCTGCACCCATGTCCAAAGCTCTCCTCTGCACCCATGTCCAAAGCTCTCCTCTGCACCCCTGTCCAAAGCTTTCCTCTGCTTCCCTGTCCAAAGCTCTCTTCTGAGTCCCTGTCAAAGCTCTCCTCTGCTCCCCCGTCCAAAGCTCTCCTCTGAGTCCCCCGTCCAAAGCTCTCCTCTGCTCCTCTGTCCAAAGCTCTCCTCTGCTCCCCCGTCCAAAGCTCTCCTCTGAGTCCCTGTCCAAAGCTTTCCTCTGCACCCCTGTCCAAAGATCTCCTCTGCACCCCTGTCCAAAGCTTTCCTCTGCACCCCTGTCCAAAGCTTTCCTCTGCACCCCTGTCCAAAGCTTTCCTCTGCACCCCTGTCCAAAGCTTTCCTCTGCACCCCTGTCCAAAGCTTTCCTCTGCACCCCTGTCCAAAGCTTTCCTCTGCACCCCCAGTCCAAAGCTCTCCTCTGCACCCCTGTCTAAAGCTCTCCTAGGCTTCCCTGTCCAAAGCTCTCCTCTGCTTCCCTGTCCAAATCTTTCCTCTGCAACCATGTCCAAAGCTTTCCTCTGCAACCATGTCCAAAGCTTTCCTCTGCACCCCTGTCCAAAGCTCTCCTCTGCACCCCTGTCCAAAGCTTTCCTCTGAGCCCCTGTCCAAAGCTTTCCTCTGCACCCCTGTCCAAAGATCTCCTCTGCACCCCTGTCCAAAGCTTTCCTCTGCACCCCTGTCCAAAGCTTTCCTCTGCACCCCTGTCCAAAGCTTTCCTCTGCACCCCTGTCCAAAGCTTTCCTCTGCACCCCCAGTCCAAAGCTCTCCTCTGCACCCCTGTCTAAAGCTCTCCTAGGCTTCCCTGTCCAAAGCTCTCCTCTTCTCCCCTGTCCAAAGCTCTCCTCTTCTCCCCTGTCCAAAGCTTTCCTCTTCTCCCCTGTCCAAAGCTCTCCTCTGCACCCTTGTCCAAAGCTCTCCTCTGCACCCTTGTCCAAAGCTCTCCTCTGCACCCCTGTCCAAAGCTCTCCTCTGCACCCCTGTCCAAAGCTCTCCTCTGCACCCCTGTCCAAAGCTCTCCTCTGCACCCATGTCCAAAGCTCTCCTCTGCACCCATGTCCAAAGCTCTCCTCTGCACCCATGTCCAAAGCTCTCCTCTGCACCCCTGTCCAAAGCTTTCCTCTGCTTCCCTGTCCAAAGCTCTCTTCTGAGTCCCTGTCAAAGCTCTCCTCTGCTCCCCCGTCCAAAGCTCTCCTCTGAGTCCCCCGTCCAAAGCTCTCCTCTGCTCCTCTGTCCAAAGCTCTCCTCTGCTCCCCCGTCCAAAGCTCTCCTCTGAGTCCCTGTCCAAAGCTTTCCTCTGCACCCCTGTCCAAAGCTTTCCTCTGCACCCCTGTCCAAAGCTTTCCTCTGCACCCCTGTCCAAAGCTTTCCTCTGCACCCCTGTCCAAAGCTTTCCTCTGCACCCCTGTCCAAAGCTTTCCTCTGCACCCCCAGTCCAAAGCTCTCCTCTGCACCCCTGTCTAAAGCTCTCCTAGGCTTCCCTGTCCAAAGCTCTCCTCTGCTTCCCTGTCCAAAGCTCTCCTCTGCTTCCCTGTCCAAATCTTTCCTCTGCAACCATGTCCAAAGCTTTCCTCTGCAACCATGTCCAAAGCTTTCCTCTGCAACCATGTCCAAAGCTTTCCTCTGCACCCCTGTCCAAAGCTCTCCTCTGCACCCCTGTCCAAAGCTTTCCTCTGAGCCCCTGTCCAAAGCTCTCCTCTGCACCCTCATCCAAAGCTCTCCTCTGCACCCTCATCCAAAGCTCTCCTCTGAGTCCCTGTCCAAAGCTCTCCTCTGAGTCCCTGTCCAAAGCTCTCCTCTGAGTCCCTGTCCAAAGCTCTCCTCTGAGTCCCTGTCCAAAGCTCTCCTCTGAGTCCCTGTCCAAAGCTCTCCTCTGAGTCCCTGTCCAAAGCTCTCCTCTGAGTCCCTGTCCAAAGCTCTCCTCTGAGTCCCTGTCCAAAGCTCTCCTCTGAGTCCCTGTCCAAAGCTCTCCTCTGAGTCCCTGTCCAAAGCTCTCCTCTGCACCCCTGTCCAAAGCTTTCCTCTGCACCCCTGTCCAAAGCTTTCCTCTGCACCCCTGTCCAAAGATCTCCTCTGCACCCCTGTCCAAAGCTCTCCTCTTCTCCCCTGTCCAAAGCTTTCCTCTGCACCCCTGTCCAAAGCTTTCCTCTGCACCCCTGTCCAAAGCTTTCCTCTGCTTCCCTGTCCAAAGCTCTCCTCTGAGTCCCTGTCAAAGCTCTCCTCTGCTCCCCCGTCCAAAGCTCTCCTCTGAGTCCCTGTCCAAAGCTCTCCTCTGCTCCTCTGTCCAAAGCTCTCCTCTGAGTCCCTGTCCAAAGCTTTCCTCTGCACCCCTGTCCAAAGCTTTCCTCTGCACCCCTGTCCAAAGCTTTCCTCTTCTCCCCTGTCCAAAGCTTTCCTCTTCTCCCCTGTCCAAAGCTTTCCTCTTCTCCCCTGTCCAAAGCTTTCCTCTTCTCCCCTGTCCAAAGCTTTCCTCTTCTCCCCTGTCCAAAGCTTTCCTCTGCACCCCTGTCCAAAGCTTTCCTCTGCACCCCTGTCCAAAGCTTTCCTCTGCACCCCTGTCCAAAGCTTTCCTCTGCACCCCTGTCCAAAGCTTTTCTCTGCACCCCTGTCCAAAGCTCTCCTCTGCACCCCTGTCTAAAGCTCTCCTATTCTCCTCTGTCCAAAGCTCTCCTCTGCTCCCCTGTCCAAAGCTCTCCTCTGCTCCCCTGTCCAAAGCTCTCCTCTGCACCCCCGTCCAAAACTCTCCTCTGCACGCCTGTCCAAAGCTGTTCTCTGCACCCCTCGTCCTTATAGTCAGCCCCCCTCGTGTCCTGAAGAAAGGGGTTTGTCTGGTTTTCAGTTTGGTGGGCCAAGAGTACCCCAGTCTGGAGGGGGGGGGGGGATCAGGGCCCCTCCTCTGGGGTGGAGCATTTATACACCCTGTGCACTTCTTTTTGTGTGCTTGCTGTTCGTTTCTGTCTGTGTCATCGATCTGTAAAGAGCTGGAAGATCAGAAAAGTCGAATAATTCTTAATTTACTCAATCTGGACTCATGATATAAAAATCAACACCAAAGGATTAGTATAATGCCACGTTGCCACGTTGTTTCGGGCACTTCGAATAATCACGAAACAAAGTATCAAACAAGAATCCGACAAAAGTTGGGAGGATCCAGAAAGTCCAAAAGGAAGATAAAAAGGAAAAAAAAGAGATGAAACAAACGGACTGAGACAACCCTGCCAGCGAATGGTCTCTCTAGCGCCCCCTCTGTGCTCCCGCCACCTGTCGCTTCCCGCCAAGGTCATGTGCGAGCGGGTGCGCCGCTCTTCTTTCCCTCGACAGATGTTTGAGTTTATAAAATTGCAGTTTTGCTCATAACTGGCTTTAGCGCAGTGTATATTTTTGTTTAAGGAGAGGTCAGGGGGAAATCTAATCAGCGGATAGGCCATCTAATTCGGGCAGCAAGCGGATTATAAGTGTGCGTCATTTGGCCCGCTCTCCATTTGTTCCTGTCCAGATTAACGGCGATGAGCTTACAGCTGAAATTACAGCAAAAAAAAGGGGGGAAAAAAAGGTTTCTCGATCGGTGGCTGAATTCGGGTTTTTATTTTGAAGTCAATGCTGGATGATGGGAGCCAAAGGTGAAAGGAAGGGGACATGTCATTGGCTGCTTCCCTGCGGGGCCCGACGTGGACCCAGCATCAGATATATACAGTATATGGTTTCATGATAAGCCCATGCATGCTGAGTAATGTGTCAGTGTGACCCTTCGGGTATATATTTCCTCTCACAGAAGACCATGGGCCGGATTCAGATACATTGGCGTATCTGTCCGGCCCGCGTAACGCATCTCCGATACGTTACGCCGCTCTAACTTTGGGCGCGAGTTCTTTATACACAAAGAACTTGCGCCCTAAGTTAGAGCGGCGTAGCGTATGTGTTGCGGCGTAAGGCCGCGTAATTCAAATGGGGATGTAGGGGACGTGTTTTATTTAAATTTCCCTTGACCCCGCGTTTTTTTACGTTTTACTAGAACGGCGCATGCGCCGTCCATAAAATCTCCCAGCGTGCATTGCTCTAAATGACATCGCAGGGATGTTATTGCTTTCGTCGTGAACGTAAATGACATCCATCCGTATTCGCGAACGACTTACGCAAACGACGTAAAAATTTCAAAACTCGGCGGCGGGAACGACGGCCATACTTAACATTAGCTACCCCTCATACAGCAGGGGTAACTATACGCCGGAAAAAGCCAAACGCAAACAACGTAAAAAAAAAGCGCTGAGCCACCGCAGCTCCCTCCCTCCTCATCTCTTTAACCCCTCCTTATCTCCTCCCCCTCCTCATCTCCTCTTCTTATCTCCTCCCACCTTCCTCATCTCCATAACCCCTCCTTATCTCCATAACCCCTCCCTGATCTCCTCTCCTCTGTTCATCCCCACCCACCTTCCTCATCTCCATAACCCCTCCTTGACTCCATAACTCCTCCCTGATCTCCTCTCCTCCTCTGTTTATCCCCACCCACCTTCCTCATCTCCATAACCCCCTCCTTATCTCCTCTCCCGCTTCATCTCCACAACCCCTTTTTGTTTATTCCCCCCTCCATAGCTCCTTTCCCCTCCTCATCTTTTTAACCCCTGCTTATCTCCTCCCCCTCCTCATCTCCTCCCCTCTTCTTATCTCCTCCCACCTTCCTCATCTCCATAACCCCTCCTTATCTCCTCCACCCTCCTCATCTCCTCCCACCCTCCTTATCTCCTCCACCTTCCTCATCTCCTCCCACCTTCCTCATCTCTTTAACCCCTCCTTATCTCCTCCCCCTCCTCATCTCCTCTCCTCTTATCTCCCTCACCTTCCTCATCTCCATAACCCCTCCTTATCTCCTCCCCCTCCTCATCTCCTCCCCTCTTCTTATCTCCTCCCACCTTCCTCATCTCCATAACCCCTCCTTATCTCCTCCTCCCTCCTCATCTCCTCCCACCTTCCTCATCTCCATAACCCCTCCTTATCTCTTCCACATCTACACCGGGTTTCATGCTGTCCATGCATGGGGATGACTGGATCATCCGATAAAGACGGGACAGCCAGCCGCATTGGACAAATTGGGCGCTCAATTGACAAGCCGTGGTTTCCTCTGAGATGGTTACAATGAAACGTTTTCAGATTTTTTTTTTCTATAGTGTACTTTTAATAACGAAATGCTGGCGTGACCCCCGGCATGATGACACATCCCTCCAAATGACATTAGCGTGTATCGTGATATCGCGTCATATGGGGAAGTGGTCACTGGAAGGAATTGTGGTTTACGTGATTCAGTTGAGGGACCACTAAACCTAAAATACATTGTTCCTTCATTAAAGGGACACTAAATCCAGAACACATGTTCCTTCATATAACCGCAGGCACTGAAATCAGAGCTATGTAGGTAGACGTTGCTATAACACGACAGAACTTAAAGTGAAACCTCAGCAAAAACTGAACTTTATTCTAATGTGCTGCTTTATATTGCCCCCCGGGGAGACATACGCAATATTTGTGCCCCCCCTTGTAGGTGTTGGATCTCCCCTGAGCCTAATATATCAAATAGTATTTTGTATTCATTCATTCTATGTCTTTTTTAACTGTTTACATTTCTTTATTTGTTTAGCTCACCTCCTGAAGAAGCAGGGTGTTCCCACGAAACGCGTTGTATTCACAAAGCACTTGCCTCCTAAGTTACGTCGGCGTAGCGCAAATGGCCCGGCGTTACCCCCGCCAAATTCAAATTAGGCAGGTAGTGGGCGTGCTACATGTAAAGTAACCGTGACCCCATGTAAATGATGGCCGTTGGTACAGCGCATGCGCGCTCATGCTCAGAATCACGTCGCAAATACTCCTTGCTTTCGACATTAACGTAACCTACGCCCAGCCCCATTCACGTACCCTTACGCAAACGACGTAAAATTCGACGGCACTTCCGACGTCCATACCTTGCATGGGCTGTGCCATCTTTTTGGTGGTTTATCTTTACGCCGAAAAAACGCCTTACGTAAACGACGTAGCTTACTGCGACGGGCGTACGTTCGTGAATAGGCATATCTTGCTCATTTACATATTCTAGGCGTAAATCAACGTACACGCCCCTAGCGGCCAGCGTAAATAGGCAGCTAAGATACGACGGCGTAGGAGACTTACGCCGGTCGTATCTTAGAAACAGAGAAGCGTATCTCAGTTTGAGCATATGCTTAAAGATACGACGGCGCCGCATTCGGCGCGCATTCTACTGATACGCCGTTGTAAGTCTTTTTGAATCCGGCTAATTGTGTCCATCATATACCGTCATGTAGTCAGAGTACCGTCCAATCACTGCAGAGTTTATATCCCATCCCTAGGATGACGCATTTGGGTATTTAGCTTTATTTTATATGATTCCTTTTGTATAACATCCAGTATATGAGTGAGTGACGCAGAACGCGGCGGTGTGGTTGAGGATTTTCCTGGATTTATCGGTAATCCTTCTCTATCAGCTAAATAGAAATAAATCCTTCTTCTTAGAAAGACAATGACATTTCCCGCTCACCGCAGAGCCCTAAAATTGGCACAATATACGTTCCGCACAATATGGTGACAACAGAAATTCTCTATACTGCCCCAGAGAGGGGGGGGGGGGGGGGCTTCTAAAATGTCTTAAAATTCATACCCGAGAGTCATGAAGTTTTTCTCTCAAAGCTATAAAAGTACTTCTTTGGGAGAGTCACATGGGTTTGGTCCCTGTAGACTTCAATGAGTCCTGTGTCTCCTACCTCCCCTCCATTCCCTTTAATAGAAGAGGTATTATACTCCCCTCTCTGGTGTCCTGTGTCTCCTACCTCCCCTCTATTCCCTTTAATAGAAGAGGTATTATACTCCCCTCTCTGGTGTCCTGTGTCTCCTACTTCCCCTCCTTTCCCTGTAATAGAAGAGGTATTATACACTCCTCTCTCCGGTGTCCTGTGTCTCCTACTTCCCCTCCATTCCCTGTAATAGAAGATAAATTATACTCTCCTCTCCGGTGTCCTGTGTCTCCTACCTCCCCTCCATACCCAGTAATAGAAGAGGTATTATACTCCCCTCTCCAGTGTCCTGTAATAGAAGAGGTATTATACTCTCCTTTCTGGTGTCCTGTGTCTCCTACCTCCCCTCCATTCCCTGTAATAGAAGAGGTATTATACTCTCCGGTGTCCTGTGTCCCCTACTTTCCCCTCCATTCCCTCTAATAGAAGAGGTATTATACTCTCCTCTCTCCGGTGTCCTGTGTCTCCGACCTCCTCTCCATTCCCTGTAATAGAAGAGATATTATACTCTCCTCTCCGGTGTCCTGTGTCTCCTACCTCCCCTCCATTCCCTGTAATCGAAGAGGTATTATACTCTCCTCTCTCCGGTGTCCTGTGTCTCCTACTTCCCCCTCCATTCCCTCTAATAGAAGAGGTATTATACTCCCCTCTCCGGTGTCCTGTGTCTCCTACCTCCCCTCCGTTCCCTGTAATAGAAGAGATATTATACTCCCCTCTCCGGTGTCCTGTGTCTCCTACCTCCCCTCCATTCTCTGTAATAGAAGAGGTATTATACTCCCCTCTCCGGTGTCCTGTGTCTCCTACCTCCCCTCCGTTCCCTGTAATAGAAGAGGTATTATACTCTCCTCTCCGGTGTCTCCTACCTCCCCTCCATTCTCTGTAATAGAAGAGGTATTATACTCCCCTCTCCGGTGTCCTGTGTCTCCTACCTCACCTCCGTTCTCTGTAATAGAAGAGGTATTATACTCTCCTCTCCGGTGTCTCCTACTTCCCCCTCCATTCCCTCTAATAGAAGAGGTATTATACTCCCCTCTCCGGTGTCTCCTACCTCCCCTCCATTCCCTGTAATAGAAGAGATATTATACTCCCCTCTCTGGTGTCCTGTGTCTCCTACCTCCCCTCCATTCTCTGTAATAGAAGAGGTATTATACTCTCCTCTCCGGTGTCTCCTACTTCCCCTCCATTCCCTCTAATAGAAGAGGTATTATACTCCCCTCTCCGGTGTCCACTGTCTCCTACCTCCTCTCCCTTCCCTGTAATAGAAGAGGTATTATACTTCCATTCTCTGGTGTCCCGTGTCTCCTACCTCCTCTCCATTCCCTGTAATAGAAGAGATATTATACTCCCCTCTCTGGTGTCCTGTGTCTCCTACCTCCCCTCCATTCCCTGTAATAGAAGAGATATTATACTCCCCTCTCTGGTGTCCCGTGTCTCCTACCTCCCCTCCATTCCCTCTAATAGAAGAGGTATTATACCCCCCCTCTCCGGTGTCCTGTGTCCCCTACTTCCCCCTCCATTCCCTCTAATAGAAGACGTATTATACTCTCCTCTCCGGTGTCCCGTGTCTCCTACCTCCCCTCCATTCCCTCTAATAGAAGAGGTATTATACCCCCCCCTCTCCGGTGTCCTGTGTCCCCTACTTTCCCCTCCATTCCCTCTAATAGAAGAGGTATTGTACCACCCTCTCCGGTGTCCCGTGTCTCCTACTTCCCCTCCATTCCCTGTAATAGAAGAGGTATTATACTTCCCTCTCCGGTGTCCTGTGTCTCCTACTTCTCCTCCATTCTCTGTAATAGAAGAGGTATTATACTCCCCTCTCTGGTGTCCTGTGTCTCCTACCTCCTCTCCATTCTCTGTATTAGAAGAGGTATTAATATGGCAAGGTTCCCCCAAGTGTTTTTTTTTTAGCAGCAATGGTATCAGAATCAAAAAACGATATCTATTTATAAAGGTTATTTATTATATCAAAAAATAAAACTCCATGTAATGTTCCAATTAAAACATGAGCTCTGGTTGTGCAAAACAATAAAAAAATTCCATAACAATGATTGTAAACACAATAAAGAAAAACATAACATTACAGAATGTCAGCCATGTATAAACCCCCCAACGTGTTTCGACCTAGTCTTCTTCAGGGGGGTAGTTCATTCTATTGGAGTACATCAAACAGCTCAAAATTCAAATTAATTTCATCATGCACAAGCTTCAATATATGTAGACAATAATAAAATATTTACCGCTGAAAAATGGAAAAGCTGTTGAGTTACATTTCTGGTTGTGGGATCATCTTTTTCAGGGCTTTCGTTTTCAGGTATGTTTCACCTAATGTGCTAGCATGCGGTGTATACTAGCACATTATGACTTTGCCATGCAGGTTAAAAAATTTTTTTTTTTACTACCGCTTTAAATTAAATAAAATTAAATAGAATTTAAATGTAATGCAGCTCTATGAGATAAATAATAATAATAATTATAATAATAAAAATAATAAGAATAATAATACAAATAATAATAATAAAAAATAACCCATTACATTGAAAATGTATTTACATTTTTTCGCAGCACCTTTCACCTGAGCAGCTCGATGAGCGACTAATTTCTGCCAAAATATTCCGCTCATCCCTCGTGTCCTCTCGCTCCATAGGCTGGAGACGCGATAACAACGGAGAACATACAATGGGCCAGATTCAAGAAGCAATTGCGCCTGTGTAACCATAGGTTACACAGCGCAATTGCTTACTTGCTCCGGCGTAGCGAAGGCTCCTGATTCAGGAACATCGCTACGCCGACTGCAGCCTAAAATCTGCATGGCATAAGGCTCTTATGCCACGCAGATTTTAGGCTGCATTCTAGCGATGACCGCTAGGGGGCGCTCCCATTGTGATCTGTGTATAGTATGCAAATTGCATACTAACACCGACTCACAACGTTGCGCAAGCCCTGCGTACGCAAATTACGTAGTTTGCGTACGTCGGGTTTCGCGTAAGGTTACACATCCTAATAGCAGGCGCAGCCAATGCTATAGGATACCCACGTTCCCGCGTCGCGATATTTAAAATCTTCGTCGTTTGCGTAAGTGAATCGTGAATGGCGCTGGACGCCATTCACATTCACTTTGAGGCAAATGACGTCCTTGCGACGTCATTTGCCGGAATGCACGTCGGGAAAGTTTCCCGACGGAGCATGCGCTCTACGCTCGGCGCGGGAGCGCGCCTAATTTAAATGATTCCCGCCCCAGGCGGGATCATTTACATTGCGCGCGCTTACGCCGGGCAATTTTGCCGGCGCGCCCTCGCAATTTACGGAGCTACTGCTCTGTGAATCGAGGGCAGCGCAAAATATTTGCGGGGGCGCAGGGCAAAATCGTTGCCCTGTGCCTCCGCAAATAAAGCGCAAATGTACCTGAATCTGGGCCATTGATTGTTAGCTCAGGACTGCAACAGAGGAAAAGAAATACAAAAGACGAAGGATTATTTTATTGGCTACATTATCATTCAATGTGCCGCCCGTCCTCACCGGTGTGCGCCGAGGGAAGGTGAAATATTGCAGAAATAATAGGCAGGGGTCAGCGCCGGGACCAGGAAACACTTGACAACAAGGACTATAAATGTTTTATGCAGCGAGGAGTTTTCATTTTATTCAGGAAGCTATTAAAGGGAATTATGAGGTGTGCGGAATGTGACGGAGACCCGAGCCCCCCGCCGATGACAGACTGCGAGCTCTGCGGGTTCCCTTCCCCCGTGGTGAGCGAGCAAAAAAAAAAAAAATACACACAGCATGGTGGATGTCTTTGTTATTAAAGAGACTTTGCACTCCCAATTAATATATGAAATTATTCAAATAATAGAGATCTGTACACCTGCTGTGCCCATTATGAGGGGTTCCCACCATCCCTGTGCAGAGTTCCCGGGTCTGTACACCTGCTGTACCCATTATGAGGGGTTCCCACCATCCCTGTGCTGAGTTCCCGGGTCTGTACACCCGCTGTGCCCATTATGAGGGGTTCCCACCATCCCTGTGCCGAGTTCCCGGGTCTGTACACCCGCTGTGCCCATTATGAGGGGTTCCCACCATCCCTGTGCTGAGTTCCCGGGTCTGTATACCTGCTGTGCCCATTATGAGGGGTTCCCACCATCCCTGTGCTTAGTTCCCGGGTCTATACACCCGCTGTGCCCATTATGAGGGGTCCCCACCATCCCTGTGCTGAGTTTCGGGTCTGTACACCCGCTGTGCCCATTATGAGGGGTCCCCACCATCCCTGTGCTGAGTTTCGGGTCTGTACACCCGCTGTGCCCATTATGAGGGGTTCCCACCATCCCTGTGCTGAGTTCCTGGGTCTGTACACCCGCTGTGCCCATTATGAGGAGTTCCCACCATCCCTGTGCTGAGTTCCCGGGTCTGTACACCCGCTGTGCCCATTATGAGGGGTTTCCACCAATTGTCTTATGCTTACGAGACAATTTTGGGGATTTTTTTTTTTAAACATTTAAAGTAGTGGTCTGTGTTTTTGCCTTTATCTGGACCTTGGGGCACTATTTCTTACACTGACACCAACAATGGGGCGCTATACCTCCCGTAGACACCAATGGTGTTGTACTATAGCGTCCACTGACACCAGCAATCAGCCTCTGTTCTTCCTGCTGACACCAATGATGGGGTACTAATCTTCCCATTGACACCAATGATAGGGCATTATTTATCCCACTGACACCAATGATGGGACACTATTCTTCCGACTGACACCAGTGATGGGACACTATTCCTCCTACTGACACCAATAAGGGGGCACTATTCCTGCCTTTGACACCAATGATGGGACACTATTCCTCCCATTGACACCAATGATGGGACACTATTCCTCATACTGACACCAATGAGGGGGCACTATTTCTCCCACTGACACCAACCATGGGGCACGATTCCTCCGTTTGACATCAACGATGAGACACTATTCCTCCTCCTTCTGATCACAGGCGCTACAGTATGTAACTTTTTACTCTAACTGACCACTGAGCTTGGTAGAAAAGCAACAGATACATTGGACTGTAGATGCCCCCCCATAATAAATAATAATAATAATAATAAATATTAATAATAATAAATATTATTAATAATAATAATAATAATAATAATAATAATAATAATAATAATAAATAGTAATAATAAATAGTAATAAATAATATTAATAATAATAATAATAATAATAATAAATAATTAGAAATGCAGCAGATATCTTAGACTGTAGTTGCCCTCCATAATAAATAATAATACTAATAATACTAATAATAATAATAATAATAATAGCAATAATAAATAATATTATTAATAAATAATAATTATTATTATTATTATTATTATTATTATTATTATTATTATTATTATTATTTTTTATTATTATTTTTTATTATTATTATTATTTATTATTATGTTTTAATAATAATAATTAATAATAATAATAAATGGTGACTTCCTATAATAACACAATCTTCTAAAAATGACTCTACGACAACTGGAAAAGCCTTTTTTAGCGCAAGCTCTCATTTTATTGACTCGTGCCCCAAGAACTCTGAAAAGTTCTCCGGGTTCATCGAAGATTCTTTAAATCTCCGAAGGATATGAAGAGATTGTATGGAGGGATTTCGGGGCTCGTACCGATGTCAGTCTCAAGTGGTCAGCGGTTTGTTGAAATAATTTATGAACTTTAATTCAGAAATGTAATTCCGCAAATGTACGCCTGAGAAGATACTGTCTTCTACCCGACCCACATCTGCTTCTTCTTATTAAATTCTGTCTGATTTATTGGGAAAGATTTGATTTCCCTTTAGCTTTATTAAAAATTAGAATTTATTACCAGTCTATGGAGTTTAAAAAAAACAAAAACACGACATAATTATGTCATCCTTGGGACGCCGGCCTCACGCTGGACAGGCAACTTTCGACAATGACGTGCGATTCTTCGGCCTCCGTCCTGACTACTGGAAAGTGGGTGAACTCTGTCTGAACTCTGTGTGCTGTCAGAAAAGAAAATCTATGGGTTATTTCCAAAATTGGGGGGTGAATGTGTTGGTGACAAGAGACAAGGGCCCCTTTCCCACAACCCTGGCCTGGTGGTTGTGGGGGTCTGCGGGAAGGGGGGTCCAGTCAAGTGGTCCATAGAGTCGGTGGTTGCAAAGTGACGGATCAGGGAAAACAAGATTTTCCATGATCACAAAGGTGGGGGGGGGGGGACAATGTGGCCCTCCAGAGCCCCTTAACTTTCTCCACTCTGAACAGAACTTCTCGAGCCTCTTACCTTTCACACACAGCCTGCCAGTCCCCAGTAAGACTTTGACACAGGAGGGCGTCTTACCTCCCAAAGCTCTTTGAAGCCTCCGGACATCAAATCCGGGAATTGCAAAACCTTGAGAAAGTTGCAAGATCAATTTTTCTCCTCTCTGAACAGAACTTCTGGAGCCCTTCGCTCTGCATTTGTGAGAGCCCCGTGTCATCTACTCTAACAAAATAAGAGGGCCTCTCAGTACCACAGTACTTATACTACTTTCATTTAAAAACATATTTAACTATTTTCATACCTCCCAACAAGCACGGATTCTGCGGGATTATCCCGCACTGACTGCATATTCCCGCAGTCCCGAAAAAGGGTTAAATTTCCCGCACTGTGAGGATCCGAGCTCCCCCCCCTGCTCAGTACTGTAGGAGGAGGCGGGCGGAGCTGAATGGGCAGTTCTGCTGGAGGAGGCGGTGGAGCTGAATAGCAGCCTATAGGAGGAGGCGGGCGGAGCTGAACGGCAGCCGTACTGTTGGAGGAGGCGGGCGTAGCTGAATGTGCTGCGGCGCGTCGATGAGATGACTGCTGAGGGAGGAGACATGCTGTGCAAAGGTGAGAGGCATCCACTTCGCCCCCCCCCCGCTCAACAACCTCGACCCCCCCCCCTCCCCCGCTCAACAACTGTCCCGCAGTGGACTTTTTAACTGTTGGAAGGTACGTAGGTGCTAGAGTGGGATTTTTGTAAGGAAAAGTGCAGGTAAATTTAGGCAGGCCTATGCTTCAGGCTAGGCCTGTTTGTTTTGGGGGCAGGCAGGGAGTAGTTAGTGTAGCAGTGGATGTGACCACCTGTGCTTTAGTTCTGGGGTGCCTCCTCTGCTTCCAGGGAGAATGATCTGGAAGGGGGGTAGGGCACAGGACTGGAGTGGCAGGGAGCTCATGTGAGGAGCCCTGACCAATCCCCACTTGGAATTGGCAGGGGACAGGCCTTCCATATAAGCTTGGGCAAGCCCACTGGGGAAGAGTTGTCGGCTGAGAGATGTGGAGAATGGAGCATTAGGCAGCAGCAGAGGCCCCACCCCCATTATGGGGGGGTGCAAGGCCTAGCGGAGGAACCCTGGAGAGCTGGGAGGGCTTCATTCTTACACGGTCATGGATGGAGTGACCTGAAACAGAGGGGCTGGAGAAACTGTCGGAACGTGTGTCCAGATAAAGTTCTTCATCATGGACCCGGGGCAGGAAAAGGTCGGTGAGTGGACCACATCGGATTACTGGATGAGGCATGCCAGGGGAGCTGGGTGCGAGGCCAGAGGAGAGACTGTGGGGAAAGTGCCAAGTTGATGTCTCCTGAGGGCGCAGGATTTGCAAACCGGACTGGCTGGGAACTGTAGTCCGCCAAGCTACATGTGCTACTAAATGACTAGGCTGCCGGGGAGAGGTACTGCAGACCTCTGGCCTAGTAACAGCACCTATAGCAGCCAGCAATTGAGACTGTTCAGAGCGGCCTCTTTCGTTTATAGAAGAGGATGTGACAGGGAAGATAATGATCTACAGCAGGGGTCTCCAAACTTTCTAAAGCAAAGGGCCACTTTACTGTTCATCAGGCTTTAGGGGGGCCAGACTGTCGCCATCAGGAGTAGAAAAATGTCCCAGCATCAGTTGGAGTAAACCATGCCCCATGTTCGGTGTCATTGGGAGGAATTATGCCCCAATCGTTGGTGTCTTTGGTAGGAATTGGGCCCCGTCATTGGGCCCCATTGTTGATGTCATTGGGAGGAATTGTGCCCCATCTTTGGTGGCTTTGGTAGGAATTGTGCCCCGTCATTGGGCCCCATTGTTGATGTCATTGGGAGGAATTATGCCCCAATCGTTGGTGTCTTTGATAGGAATTGGGCCCCATAGATAATGTTATTGGGAGGAATTGTGCCCCATCTTTGGTGGCTTTGGTAGGAATTGTGCCCGTCATTGGGCCCCATTGTTGATGTCATTGGGAGGAATTATGCCCCAATCGTTGGTGTCTTTGATATGAATTGGGCCCCATTGATGTCATTGGGAGGAATTGTGACCCATCTTTAGAGTCTTTGGTAGGAATTGTGCCCCGTCATTGGGCCCCATTGTTGATGTCATTGGGTGGAATTGTGCCCCATCTTTGGTGTCATTGGGAGGAATTGTGCCCCATCTTAGGTGGCTTTGGTAGGAATTGTGCCCAGTCATTGGGCCCCATCTTTGGTGTCTTTGGTAGGAATTGTGCCCCATTGTTGATGTCATTGGGCCCAATTGTTGGTGTCATTATGAGTAACTGTGTACCTTTGTTGGTGTCAGTGAATGAAATAGTTCCCCAAGGGCCGGATAAAAGCAAGCAAAGGGCCGCATCCAGGGCTAGCCTTAGGTGTTCAGGCGCCCTGTGCAAGCTAATCCTGTGGCACCCCACCCCATCTTCACCCCTCGCCCCCTGGTCACCTAAACATACACAAGGAGGACCCCTTTACATTACACAGCACCCTGCATCACTGGACCCCTTTACATTACACAGCACCCTGCAGCTCTGGACCCCCTGCATGTTACACAGACCCCCTTCAATGCAGATCCCCCGGTTCAGAGTAGCCCCCCCCCATTGCCGGTCTGACACCCCCCCAGTGTGTGGTACACCCACAAACACCCCTAGTACGCCTCTAGATGGCCGCACGGCGCCCCTGTTACCCCTGGCACCCTGTGCGGCCGCACAGCTCGCACACCCCAAAGGCCGGCCCTGGCCGCATCCAACCCCAGGCCACAGTTTGGAGACCCCTGATCTACAGTAAAGTTTGTGCAGGAGGATAGAAGTCCTGGGAGCAACAATCTGCAGGAGATTTTTGTATCATATTTCCGGTACAAAACCAAGATAACATAGAACAGTCCCCTTAAACTTTTCTATTTCCTGCACCCAACAGCTCCGGAGTATCAGGATAAGGTAAAACCAAGGACTCGTCATAACTTGTCTATAAAGGGGGAGAAAATCCATTTGCAGCAGGCAGGCCAGCGGAGAAGTCGCATTTAATAATGTCAAAATAACCCGTTCATCCGGCCTGGTTCTACGTTTCCCTTAAGTCGCTGAAATGGGAGCCTTCCTAAACCCCCTTCTGAAACGCAAGCACTTGGCAGCGCTCGGCGGTGCTGGAAATTACTAGAAATAATTTGGCAGCCGCTTTTCTAGATTACACACCCAAGACGATAACAGAAATAGTAGCACGGTTTCTCATTCTCGCTCCAGGGAAGGTGGACGGGCCGACTGCGGCTTGCTAACCACTTGGCCGGTCTGTAAGTGAAGCACCGGGGCTTGTGAGCTCCCAAGTGTCCAAGTCCTTTCCTTTTGCCACGTCTGATCCGGTCTCTCAAGAGGTTCGTCGTCTTTATTTTTGTCTTGTGATGATCAGATTCGGCTGCGTGGGAGGTCACCATGAATAGATCAATAGAAATAGAAGTCTTCTAGTAAATTCCAGAGTCTGGTTGTTGTGTGCAGACACGTTTTATGACCTTTAGGCAACTTTTGGTCTCTTTCCTACCCCAATCGGAGGAGAGCAATGATCTACCGGAATATTGGCCGCACCCAAATACCAGAAAGGCACGGAGCATTGCATCAGTGGAGGGCCGCCATGACAGGGGTTAACGGGGCGTATACAGTAGGACGCCTGTTAGGAGTGGGTTGGGACAGCCAATAGGGAGAGGAGGAGGCTGAGTGAAGGAAAGGAATAGGAAGGGGAGGGGCCAGTCGCCACGAGGCAGCACAGGGTAAGGAGCTTCCCACCCTCCCGCCCTGTTTTTTAAGGGATGATTGCAGTGCCGGCCCAAGACATTGTGCTGCCTGGTACCAAGAATGAAATGCTGCCACCTCCAAAAAAAAATTACGCCCACCAAAATGCCCCCACATCCATTATTTTATATCATGATAACCATAGGTGTGCGCAGCCTGTTGCATTAGGGTGTGCACCTGAAAGCTCAAAAAAAATAGTACTGATCTCTCAGTGTGTTCATTCAGAAAGGGAAGGGGCCAGTGAATTACATTACCCCTTCCCCCACTCATCCTGAAATATCATCTATGTGTGCCCACTGCAGTAGCCAATGGGAGAGGAGGGAAGCCAGCCATGCTGTGGGAGAGGACACCGGGTAGCAGGGGGAATCTGCACTGCAGGGAGTGATTAGGGTGTGCCTGGGCACACCTGGCACACCCTGTGCGCACGCCTATGATGATAACTAAAGTGGACCTATCATGGCTCTATACGTGTATATAGGAGTATAAAAAGGACCTGTTATGGATCTATTCATGCAATTAACCCCACAGTGGAGCGGAGAGCGGAACGGGAGGAGCGGTTGGGCGACAATTTTCCCCACAGTGGAGTGGAGAGTGGAGCTGGTGGAATGGGATGGCGTGCGGGCAGGAAATTTGCTGCCCCCCTGAAAGTGCTGCCTGGTACAATGGTACCATCGGGTCCCATGGTAGGGCCGGCCCTGGATGATTGTTTACTGGCATGGGGGTTCTCGATGGCCGTGAGTGAGGTACGGCTCCCAGTTGGTGTATGGGTACCTGCTAGTTGTCTCTGAGTCAGAGGTTTTAGCGGCTGGAGGCCTAGAAGTGACAAGCGGGTACAGGGATGGGTTAGGCAAATTGGACCTTGTGCCCCAGGGTGGTAAAAAACTACTGAAAGTTTATAAATAAAAGGTTAATGTGTTAATAATGTTTAATTATTGAAAGATATATATATATATTTTTTTTTTTCGGCTACATATATTTTGGTTAATAAAATGTCCGTCTTGGCCAATTTACCCCATTCAAGTCTTGTGTGGTTACTAGGGGAAGGGATGGGTTTTTTTATGGTTAATAGCATAAGCCGTAGGTAATACCATAGTCAAGCTTCAGTGCAAACATTTGGGTAGAGAAACACTTGTAAAGCCTGGTACCCACGGCCGGTTTTCCCGTCGGGAAAACTGCCATGAGAGCTTTTGGCCGGGAATACCGGCCGTGTGTATGCTCCATCGCAGTTTTCCCAACAGGAAAACTGGCGGAAAAAAAAGAGAACCAGCTTTCTTTTTTCCCGCCGTATTTAACCCTGCAGTTTTCCTATGGGAAACACTACGATGGAGCATACACACGGCCGGGATTCCCGACCAACGCTCTCATGGAAGTTTTCCTGTTGGGTGTAGGTGGAAAAATTTCCCGAGCAGGTTCTCGGTTTTCCCCTCGAAGGCTTGAGAGTGGTCAAAGGCACAGTAAAGGGGTGGAGGAGGAAGGGCCCAGTACATGGGTGAAGGCAGAAGGACCCAGTACAGGGGTGGAGGCAGAAGGGCCCAGTACAGGGGTGGAGGCAGAAGGGCCCAGTACAGGGGTGGAGGCAGAAGGGCCCAGTACAGGGGTGGAGGCAGAAGGGCCCAGTACAGGGGTGGAGGAAGAAGGGCCCAGTACAGGGGGTGGAGGCAGAAGGGCCCAGTACAGGGGTGGAGGCAGAAGGGCCCAGTACAGGGGTGGAGGCAGAAGGGCCCAGTACAGGGGTGGAGGCAGAAGGGCCCAGTACAGGGGTGGAGGCAGAAGGGCCCAGTACAGGGGTGGAGGCAGAAGGGCCCAGTACAGGGGTGGAGGCAGAAGGGCCCAGTACAGGGGTGGAGGCAGAAGGGCCCAGTACAGGGGTGGAGGCAGAAGGGCCCAGTACAGGGGTGGAGGCAGAAGGGCCCAGTACAGGGGTGGAGGCAGAAGGGCCCAGTACAGGGGTGGAGGCAGAAGGGCCCAGTACAGGGGTGGAGGCAGAAGGGCCCAGTACAGGGGTGGAGGCAGAAGGGCCCAGTACAGGGGTGGAGGCAGAAGGGCCCAGTACAGGGGTGGAGGCAGAAGGGCCCAGTAGAGGGGTGGAGGCAGAAGGGCCCAGTAGAGGGGTGGAGGCAGAAGGGCCCAGTAGAGGGGTGGAGGCAGAAGGGCCCAGTAGAGGGGTGGAGGCAGAAGGGCCCAGTAGAGGGGTGGAGGCAGAAGGGCCCAGTAGAGGGGTGGAGGCAGAAGGGCCCAGTAGAGGGGTGGAGGCAGAAGGGCCCAGTAGAGGGGTGGAGGCAGAAGGGCACAGTACAGGGGGGTCAGGAGGGAAGAATACTGGGGAGGGCTCAGTACAGCTTCCAGGATGCTGCTCAGGACACTCCTGGGACAGTTGGCAACTATGATGTAATGCAAGACTATCATGGGGACCCCTGTACCTGGGGTATTAGTACAGCCGTTGGGGGGAGGGGGCACATAAGCATGCAAAATAACGCATGTTAACCTGTGGGTGTAAAGAGAAGCTGAGTTTATTTCAGTACAGTTACAATGTTTCCTTATCACTACTATGAAAACATTTGGCTGTTTCTGGTCTTGAAGGAAGTGTCTTTGTCTCACAAGGAGTGGAAAGTGTGACACGCTGGGTATTGGGGGGCGACCCTCCTACAGCACATCCTCTTCACTTGCCACTCGGAGAAACTTTGGCGATGACTTCGGGGTGTGCGATGATGGCAGTTCCTGAAAAGGTCCTGCGCAGGTGGTGAATCAAGCCATTGTTCCTCTTCCTATATATAGATACTCCAGTTCCGATCTCCATTCATCTCCTATTAAAGCCGCAGCATCTGATACCTCCTGGGAACGGCTTTATCTGCAGTAATAATAATAATAATGTGCTGGAAAACGTAGAAGATATTCACCCCACGATCACCTCCTTCCTCTCCGATCGTTTTTTTTTCTTTCAGTGTTGTTTTCCAATGTATGTTTTCATTGCGTGCCAGTGTTGCGTCATATTTATTTCTATATATAGATTTACGCTATTGTAATGGTTCTATTTCTCCGTGAATGGGGTCTATTTAAAGAGCGTTGCCTAGGACTAATTGTATGTAAACATGCCATGTACAGTAAAAGGGAAGAGCGCAGAGATTTTGGCAAAGGCAAAGTTCTTCTTTAAACTGCTGGCAAAATTTTACTTGAAAAGTAAATCTCTTTTTTCTTTAATGTATTTAGAAGGTGCATTTTTTGGTGTTTCACAAAGCGAGAGGACCACTGAAAGAGAGGGGTAAGTGGGGGAGGGGAGCTGGTGCACTCTGAACATTGGGGTAAGGTATCTAGGTGATTGGGAAGAGGGGGTGAGATGGCCAGGAAGAGATGCACCATTGAGGGGAGATGATCTGCCACAAGGGAACCGCTGAGGAACATAAAATGCTGAAAGGGAGCTTCCATATAATGGAGGTGAACTTCTGGGTGTGTGAGATGTATCTAAGCAGGATTGAGGTGTCGGGGATGGGAGGTGATCTTCTGGATATATGAGATGTATCTAAATAGGGGTGAGGTGTTGGGGAGGTGAACATCTGGATATATGAGAGGTATCTAAGCAGGGGTGAGGTGTCGGGGAGGGGAGGTGATCTTCTGGATATATGAGATGTATCTAAGCAGGGGTGAGGTGTCGAGGAGGGGAGGTGATCTCCTGGATATATGAGATGTATCTAAATAGGGGTGAGGTGTTGGGGAGGTGAACTTTAGGATATGTGAGATGCATCTATATACAGGGGTCAGATTCCGTGGAGGGGAGGTAAACATTTGGATATATGGGATGTATCTAAGGGGGGGGGGGACAAGGTGCCCCAAAGGAAAGGTTGATTCTCTGGGTATCTCAGATGTATCTAAGCAGATGGCAAGATGCCATGGACAGAAAGTGATCTTCTGGGTATGAGAGATGTATCTAAGCAGGGGTGAGGTGTTGGGGAGGGGATCTTCTGGATATATGAGATGTATCTATAGGGGGGGGGGGCAAGGTGCCCATAGGGAAAGGTTAATTCTCTGGGTATCTGAGATGTATCTAAGCAGGGGGCAAGATGCCATGGACAAAAAGTGAACTTCTGGGTATGAGAGATGTATCTAAGCAGCAGCGAGGTTCCCTCTGGTACAGAGGCGGCTCTAGGCTTTGTGAGGCCTTAGGCAATACTTGACATGGGGCCCCACTCACACCCATGATGGGGAAAAGTACAAGAGCCTCTTCCCCACAACACTGGCCGGTGGTTGTGGGGGTCTGCGGGCAAGGGGGCTCATCGGAATCTGGAAGTCCCCTTTAAGAAGGCAGTCCCCCAGATCCTGCTCTTTAATAACTAAGGGGCCGGGGTCACCCGGTGAGGTCACCTGGTGAACCCGCCCCCTTGTGACATCATTGACTGAGGGCATGCTGGGTCATTGAGGTCACAAGGGGTGGTGTCACTGATATTCACCGGTTGTTAGGGACGCTGGCGGCCCCTCTCCCGAGTCAGGGCTCTTAACGCTGCCTGGGCACAGCAGCCCTGTCTCTCAAAACTGGGGTAATGCTTCGGGTAAGTTAGGCGGCCGTGAGGCCCCTGTGAGTGCGAGGCCTTAGGCGACCGCCTAATTTGCCTAATTAAAGAGCCGCCTCTGCTCTGGTTCACCTCCTGTATCTTCACTTCCTATCCGCACCTTTCACATATTTGTTGTACATCTTTCCCGTATTTTTTAGAATAATTTTCACTTTAATATTTCGGAGAATTCTGAGAACTCAGCAATCCACAGAGGAAGCCTAACATTGATAAGCTGTCAGAACTCCTCCCCCACCCCTCCCCCGTGTTTTCCAAGGAGATTGTTCCTGACACATTCTACACGTCGCAATATAACCGCGACCTCGTTTGTGGGAATTCACAAGTTTCTCCGCAGCTGTGCGCATCCGCGGGGACGCAAAATTAATTTCTGTTTTGTTATTAATTTGTCTGCGTCAGAAAGATTGGTTGCGCAGTCATGTGGGAACGGGAAGGGGCCGTCTCCAAACTGTCCCACAAAGTCGGGAGCGAGAAATTGTCCAAAAAATGTCTCGCTGTGCCGATGCCTTAAAAAGTGTTTGTAAAGGATTTGTTTTCGTTTTTGCTCTGAAGTTGCTGTAATTCTTCTCTGATCTCCACACTTCCTGGTTGTCTGTTTCCTGATGACCACAGTACTGGGAGCTTTCTCTCTGTGGTCACTAATCAAAGGGCTTACGACGGCGCAGCGCCATGTACGCCGTCGTAAGTCCTAATCTGGGCCGTTGTATCTATGCGACTGATTCTTAGATTCTGATTCTTAGATTCTGATTCTTAGATTCTGATTCTTAGATTCTGATTCTTAGATTCTGATTCTTAGATTCTGATTCTTAGATTCTGATTCTTAGATTCTGATTCTTAGATTCTGATTCTTAGATTCTGATTCTTAGATTCTGATTCTTAGAATCAGTTACGCATAGATATTCATTAGATCCGACAGGCGTAAGTCTCTTACACCGTCGGATCGTAACTGCAATTTTTTTTTTGCCCGCTAGGTGGCGCTTCCGTCGATTTCCCCGTCGAGGATGCAAATTAGCTAGATGCGCAAATTCCCGAACGTACGCGCGGCCGACGCAGTAAAGTTACGACGTTTACGTTAGGCTTTTCCCGGCGTAAAGTTGCCCCTGGGTCTATGAGGCGCAGTCAATGTTAAGTATGGGCGTCGTTCCCGCGTCGAAAATTTATAAAATTACGTCGTTTGCGTAAGTCGTCCGCGAATACGGATGGACGTAATTTACGTTCACGTCGAAACCAATGACGTCCTAGCGACGTCATTTGGAGCAATGCACGCTGGGAAATTTAGCCGGCGGCGCATGCGCAGTTCAATCGGCGCGGGGACGCGCCTGATTTAAATAGTAAACTCCCCCTAGCCACGGAATTTGAATTCCGCCGGGGGATTTACGATCCGCCGCCGCAACTTTAGAGGCAAGTGCTTTCTGAATACATTTGGCGGTACACTTTGGTGGGGGTGGGTCAGCCGCCCTGTGACCTTTGACCCCTGGGAACCCGCCTTCTGACCTTTGACCTCTGGGGGAGGTCCCTGTTCCAATTCCTGAGTCCTAGCCATATCCTTCAATAGGAAAATTATAATTTTTTTATTTCATTTTTTTATGTAAAACTAAAAAAGGCTAATTCGCACCAGGGGATGGCTTCAGAGAGAATTTACGCCGGCGTATCTATAGATACGCCGCGTAAATTCAAATCTGCGCCGGCGTATCTTCTTTCTGTATTCAGAAAGCAAGATACGCCGACATTAGCCTAAGATACGACTGGCGTAAGTCTCTTACGCCGTCGTGTTTTAGGGTGCATTCTCACGCTGGCCGCTAGGTGGCGCTCCCGTCGTTTTCGGCGTAGATTATGCAAATTACCTAGTTACGCCTATTCACAAACGTACGTGCGCCCGGCGGTATTTTTTTTTACGTCGTTTGCGTAAGTCGTTTTCGGCGTAACGTTGCTCCTGCTATTAGAAGGTGCAGCCAATGTTAAGTATGGACGTCGTTCCCGCTTCGACATTTGAATTGTTTGCGTTGTTTGCGTAAGTCGTTCGCGAATAGGGCTGGACGTAATTTACGTTCACGTCGAAACCAATGACGTCCTTGCGACGTCATTTGAAGCAATGCACACTGGGATATGTACACGGACGGCGCATGCGCCGTTCGTAAATCACGTCAATCACGTCAGGTCATCACATATTAGCATAAAACACGCCCCCCCTTCCACATTTGAATTACGCGGGCTTACGCCGGCCCCATTTACGCTACTCCCCCGCAACTTACGGAGCAAGGGCCAGATTCACAGAGCAGATACGACGGCGTATCTGTTGTTCTATCTATGCGGCGGATTCATAGAATCAGTTACGCATAGATATCCATAAGATCCGACAGGTGCAATTGTTTTACACTGTCGGATCTTAAGATGCAGCACCGCGGCCGCCGCTGGGGGGAGTTCGCGTCGTAAACCAGCGTCGGGTATGCAAATTAGGAGTTACGGCGGATCCCCGACGGATTTTCGCGTTCGCTACGTCGCCGCTAGTCTAGTTTCCCGTCGCAAAGTTAGTCGTTTTTTTTGGTGCCCTAACTTTAGTCAGCAAACGTATGTGCTGTATAAAGTATGGCCGTCGTTCCCGTGTCGAAATTAAAAAATGAACGTCGTTTGCGTAAGCCGTCCGGGAATACGGAACTACGCTACGCGCGTCGCCGTTCGAAAAAATGACGTCACGGCGCGCAAAGCACGGCGGGAGTTAGGAAACGGAGCATGCGCGGTAGGTCCGGCGCGGGAGCGCGCCTAATTTAAATGGCACGCGCCCCTGGCCGGAGGCCGCGGGCGTAGGTTTTCATCGCAAGTGCTTGGTGAATCAGGCACTTGCGATGAAAACTTGCGGCGGTGTAACGTATCTACGATACGTTACGCCGCCGCTCACCTACGTGAATCTGGCCCCAAGTGCTTTGTGAATACTGCACTTGCTCCTGTAACTTGCGTCGGCGTAGCGTAAATACAATACGCTGCGCCGCCGTAACTAGGCGCGCAGGTACCTGAATCTGCCCCCAGCTGTGTTATGTTTGTGTCCGCTAATAAATATTTTAGTGTATTTTTAGTGGTCTTGATATATTGGGGGGGGGGGCTGCCAGGTAGGCTGTACAGGGCCCCCGTGATTTCTATGAATGAGGAGTGTTGTATGATGAGCCGGCGATTGTTTGGTCTCCTCTGTAGATCCTCGGACGTCTTCTGATGTCAGATCTCCGGCTTTCTTTCTCTCTCACACTTGGTAGGAAATGATCTCCCTTATCGGAGTCTTTCCCATCTTTATAGATTCTCGCCATGCGCGCTGCGGTTCCTGTTGTGTTCTACTCTCTCCATAACATTGTACTCACTTCCCGCTGAGTCCCCGGCGAAAACTTCCCGCCGCGAGTCGGAGGCCCCGGGCCGAGGACAATGCAGCCTTCAGGAATCCCACGCTTTGTTCTGGAATCATGAAATATGGATCTGCCTACCTACAAATACTTCTGGATCAACAGGATGCCTCCCAATGGACTCCGTATACAGCAACCAATCAGCGGTGTCAGCGAGACGGACAAATATCAGAGGAGGCGAATGGGGCCAAGCTATTTACTTTTCTTTATCGGCAGCACCAAAGCAAAGATAAGAAGCCGAGCAAGTGCCGGCCCACCCATAGGGGGCGCTCGGGCGCCGCCCCCCCCAAGCTGTGAAAAAAAAAATGTCACTTTAACCACTTAAGGACCGGACCAATATGCTGTTAAATGACCCAAGGGGTTTTTACAATTCGGCACTGCGTCGCTTTAACAGACAATTGCGCGGTCGTGCGACGTGGCTCCCAAACAAAATTGGCGTCCTTTTTTCCCCACAAATAGAGATTTTTTTTGGTGGTATTTGATCACCTCTGCGGTTTTTATTTTTTGCGCTATAAACAAAAATAGAGCGACAATTTTGAAAAAAATGCAATATTTTTTACTTTTTGCTATAATAAATATCCCCCAAAAACACATATATAAAAATTTTATTTTTTCCTCAGTTTAGGCCGATACGTATTCTTCTACCTATTTTTGGTAAAAAAAATCGCAATAAGCGTTTATCGATTGGTTTGCGCAAAATTTATAGCGTTTACAAAATAGGGGATAGTTTTATTTTTTTTTATTTTTTTTACTACTAATGGCGGTGATCAGCGATTTTTTTCGTGACTGCGACATTATGGCGGACACTTCGGACAATTTTGACACATTTTTGGGACCATTGTCATTTTCACAGCAAAAAATGCATTTAAATTGCATTGTTTATTGTGAAAATGACAGTTGCCGTTTGGGAGTTAACCACAGGGGGCGCTGTAGGAGTTAGGGTTCACCTAGTGTGTGTTTACAACTGTAGGGGGGTGTGGCTGTAGGTCTGACGTCATCGATCGAGTCTCCCTATAAAAGGGATCACTCGCTCGATGCGCCGCCACAGTGAAGCACGGGGAAGCCTTGTATACATACGGCTCTCCCCGTTCTTCAGCTCCGGGGAGCGATCGCGAGAGGGGGCAGCTAGAAACCAATAGTGGCGCCCTTGTCCCGGATCGCTCAGACAGCCACGGGAACCGCCGCATGTACGGGGGGGGGGTCCCGATCGGACCCCCGACCCACGTCTAGGCAGGGACGTACAGGTACGCCAATGTGCCTGTCCGTGCCATTCTGCCGACGTAAATGTACATGCGGCGGTCCAGAAGTGGTTAAGAGTGACCAAGCGCCGGACATGCGACGGTCTACGGGAAGCTTCCCAGCCTGCAATCAGCTGAACATTGCGGCCTGAAATCAAAATTGTCTCTCTATTGGCGGGCGTAACGTATCTCAGATACGGTACGCCGCCGTAACTTAGGGCGCAAGTTCCGTATGCAGAAAGAACTTGCGCCCTTAGTTACGGCGGCGTAACGTATGTGTGTCGGCGTAAGCCCGCCTAATTCAAATGTGGATGATGTGGGCGTGTTTTATTTAAATTAATGGCGACCCCGCGTATTTGACGAACGGACGCATGCGCCGTTCGTGAAAAAAATCCCAGTGCGCATGCTCGAAATTACGCCGCAAATCGCCATTGCTTTAGACGTGAACGACTTGTACGCAAACGACGTAAAAAATTTTAAAACTCGACGCGGGAACGATGTCCATACTTAACATTGGGTACGCCTCATATAGCAGGGGTAACTTTACGCCGGAAAAAAAGCCTAACGTAAACGACGTAAAAAAAATGCGCCGGCCGGATGTACGTTTCTGAATCGGCGTAAATACCTAATTAGCATATTCATCGCGTAACTATACGGAAGCGCCACCTAGCGGCCAGTGTAAATATGCACCCCAAGATACGAGACACTTACGCCGGTCGGATCTTAGGGAAATCTATGCGTAACTGATTCTACGAATCAGGCGCCTAGATACGACGGCCCGCACTCAAAGATACGACCGAGCGCACTCAGAGATACGCCGTCGTATCTCGTTTCTGAATCTGTCCCTGTAACTATTATTTTCTTCCTCCATCATTGGGAACAATGTTGCGATTCCTTCCCTTCTGTAAACCCCTCAGTGTGGCCGTTATTGGCGGCGACATTGCGTTTTGTTCCATCCAGCGACGCTCTTTGTAAACAATATCCCTTCGCTTTCTTCGCCTCGGCATATGATGTCCCTATTTTAGACCGCCCCCCCTCCCCCCCCGCTGCCCAGCCATCCTTACACACGAGGCTCCATATTTAGGTGGCAGATCGCCGCGTCCGTTCATCGCGTTGACAGACGAATTTCATCTCCGCAAACGGCCCCGGAAACTCGATCTGGAGCCTGACCTTTGGATTCCGTGTTTATTTCTGCTGTTCCTCCTCCTCCTGCGGCGGCCCCCAAAAGAATGCTAATATTATTAACGCCTCGCTCGCCGCGCCCGTCACACTGCGTTCCGTGCTAAGGAGCCATAAATCCCGCGACTAAAGTGTCGGAGGGGGGGGGGAAGGGTTAAAGGAGGCTTGTCGCAGAGCTTGTCGTTACCTTTAATTGTATTGGCGGCCAATTACCGCAATTCCACGACAGTCTTTTCGCCCCTTTTTGTTTATTTTTACCGCGGCACGCCAAACATGCAGAAACATCCTGTAATGTCAGCTCCTCCTTCCGTCAACATCATTGTGTTATTAGCGAGACGAGGCCGCGTCTGACTTGTCCGGGGTCGGAATTTAGAGGCTTCCGTCCTGCAGAAAAACAAAAGGTTCGAATAGCGCAGGCGGTTCCGATAGGCGGAGTTACGGCTTCTGGATTCCGGCAATCTCACTTTACGGCACAGAATGGCGTGGTGGGGGGGGGGTGGCAGCGCGGGTAAGTATTTTACATGGGGGGGTTGATGTAACCCCAATTCACATCTCTGCGATTTGACGCATGTTGCCCGACGCGTGACAACGCACAGCAGGAGGATTTCCATTCCTTTGTATCTGGGAAAATGCTAGAGGTGCAGGAAAATGACGGGCGCAAGGTGGCGCTCTCCTTCTGGAATGATGTCATATAACGTCGCCCCACTCTGGCTGAGCTTGCCCGCCTTCGGGGGCTCAGCCCCGATTTTGGTAAAGAGCTGATGACGTATCCCATGTAAACAAGGAAATCCTGGGAGTGCAGATCAGTGGCATCTCCTCACAGGGGAGACCTATACAGATAATCAGGGCACTGACTATCAGTGCAGCCCGAACAGTGCCCAGCAGCGATGCCAGGCAGTGCCCAGCAGTAAAGCCGATCTGTGCCCATTTGTGATCAGTGCCCATTAGTGATGCTAATCAGTGTCGCCTCATCAGTATCCAGCAGTGTCACATTATCAGTGTTGCCTCATCAGTGTCACCTCATCAGTGTCCATTAGTGTCACCTCATCAGTGTCCATTAGTGTCACCTCATCAGTGCCCATCAGTGTTGCCTCATCAGTATCCATCAGTGTCCACCAGTGTTGCCTCATCAGTGTCTACCAGTGTCACCTCATCAGTGTCCATTAGTGTCACCTCATCAGTGTCCATTAGTGTCACCTCATCAGTGCCCATCAGTGTTGCCTCATCAGTATCCATCAGTGTCCACCAGTGTTGCCTCATCAGTGTCTACCAGTGTCGCCTCATCAGTGTCTACCAGTGTCACCTCATCAGTGTCTACCAGTGTCACCTCATCAGTGTCTAGCAGTGTCGTCTCATCCGTATCCATCAGTGTCGCCTCATCAGTGTTCATCAGTGTCACCTCAACAGTGTCCATCAGTGTCGCCTCATGAGTATCCATTAGTTTTGTCTGTTTACCTGCACTGTCATTGATGTAGGGGCCCCAGAGCATTTCTTTGCCCAGGGGCCCGTGATGCTATTAAGATGGCCCTGTAGCAGCACCATCTTAGATGTATAGAAATTTTTGGGTGTGCCCCCCAAGTATGTCTTTGAATTTTATATCTCATCGCAGCTTTTTTTTTTTTTTTTTCATGACAGGTTCTCTTTAAATCTGACTTACAGTAAGAACATCTGTTTCCGCCCTCCGTGGAATTGTAAATCCGAAAAAAAATAAAACCCCTCCGTTCACCTCTGCCAGTTTTGGAGGGCAAATCTCTGCCGCGCCATCTGTCATCTGTATTATGACGGAGCCCCCCCCCCCCCCCAATGATTGGTGCGAGGGAGCAGGTGCTATGTACTAATGCAGATGCTGGAGAGTGTAAACAGGACTTATTAACACCTAAAGGGAGGAGACGACCCCCCCAAGTCACACGAAGCGCCATGTGCCAGCGCCACCGACAGGCGAGCCGCCGTTTACTGCACCGGGTACTGAAAGGAGGGTCTGATGGCAGAATTCACACAGCTGGGGGGTCTGAGGGATCGCTCCGGGGACAACTGGAAAACAAAGTAGAATTCCGGATACATTTCAAAGAATTCCCTCTAGAGCAGTCATAAACAAACAAAACAGCCATAAAAAAACAAACAAAAATAATAATAATAATAATAACAACAATAATAATATTATTATTATTATTATTATTATTATTAATAATGTTGTTGTTGTTGTTATTGTTATTATTATTATTATTATTATTATTATCATCATTATCATCAACAACATTATTAATAATAATATTATTATTATTATTATTAATAATGTTGTTGTTATTATTATTATTATTATTATTATTATTATTATTATTAATAATGTTGTTGATGATGATGATGATATTATTATTATTATTATTATTATTATTATTATTAATAATATTGTTGTTATTAATAATAATAATAATAATAATAATAACAACAATATTATTAATAATAATAATAATAATAATAATAATAATAATAATAACAACAACAACATTATTATTAATAATATTATTATTATTATTATTATTAATAATGTTGTTGTTGTTGATAATAATAATAATATTATTATTATTATTATTATCAACAACAACAATATTATTAATAATAATAATAATAATATTATTAATAATAATGTTGTTGTTGTTGTTATTATTATTAATATTGTTATTATTATTATTATTATTATTATTATTATTATCATTATCAACAACAACATTATTAATAATAATATTATTATTATTATTATTATTAATAATGTTGTTGTTATTATTATTAATAATGTTGTTGTTGTTGTTAACAACAACAATATTAATAATAATAATAATATTATTAATAATAATGTTGTTGTTGTTGTTGTTAATGATGATGATAATAATAATAACAACAATATTAATAATAATAATATTATTATTATTAATAATGTTGTTGTTATTATTATTATTATTATTATTATTATTAATAATGTTGTTGTTGTTGTTGTTGTTATTAACAACAACATTATTAACAACAACAATATTATTAATAATAATAATAAAACATTAAAATAGCAAATAAAAAAACAAAAAAAAAAACACAAAAAAAAAAAAGAAATAAGACAATAAAATAAAAAAAATACTGCTTGCAATTATTATATTTAATATACATATTATTTATCATTGTACAGGACACCAGGGGTGGGTCCTGGACGGGTGCTATACGGCACCACTGTTTGAACTATGGTCCATTTAAATAGAGGTAGAAGGTTCAGGGGGTCACCCAAAAGTGGGTGAAAAGTTCCAGGCAGGCGCTAATTCAGAGAGGACTGGCTCGCAGTCTTCTCTATCTTAATAAAGTAGTTTGGGGCCTGGAATTTTGGAGGCTCCAAAGTGTTATTTGGGTGGGATGGAGCCTCCACTCCTAAACCCTGGAAGCCAGCGCACAAGGGGTTAAAGCGGGGGTTCACCCTTAGAGGGCACTTTTTCCCCTTAGATTCCTGCTTGTTTTCTCTAGGGGAATCGGCTATTTGTTTGTTTGTTTTAAAATATGAGCAGTACTTACCCGTTTACGAGATGCATCCTCTCCGTCGCTTCCGGGTATGGGCTTCGGGAATGGGCGTTCCTTCTTGATTGACAGTCTTCCGAGAGGCTTCCGACGGTCGCATCCATCGCGTCACGATTTTCCGAAAGAAGCCGAACGTCGGTGCGCAGTATAGAGCCGCACCGACGTTCGGCTTCTTTCGGCTACGAGTGACGCGATGGATGCGACCGTCGGAAGACTGTCAATCAAGA
The DNA here is from genome assembly GCF_905171775.1 of Rana temporaria. Taxonomy (NCBI): domain Eukaryota; kingdom Metazoa; phylum Chordata; class Amphibia; order Anura; family Ranidae; genus Rana; species Rana temporaria. Next base: position 142,257,639 of record NC_053500.1, on the reverse strand, counting down.
AGGAACGCCCGCTCCCGAAGACCCATACCCGGAAGCGACGGAAGAAGATGCAGCTCGAAAACGGGTAAGTACGGCTCATATTTTAATACAAATAGCCGATTCCCCTAGACAAAACGAGCAGGAATCTAAGGGGAGAAAAAAAAATTTAATAAATGGGTGAACTCCCGCTTTAAGATCTCACAGACAACCACCCACTAAAGCAGGAAGTGATGCTGGAGGGGGTGAGTGAGTTGGGAGAGCGCACCTGTGAGGACAAGATGGAAGTCTGCTAGCTGCTCAGAGAGGACCTTTGAGTAGTTTGGAAGTGAAGCTGTGTCTGCAGGACTTCTTACTAAAAACGTATGTGTCTTTCTTTTGGTTGTTTTTTTCTGAAGAAAGACTTTTTCCTAATTTATGCTGGAAACAAGCAGGACTTTTGTTGTGACGTTTTGGATGCTGAAGAAAAGCTTTATTTTGTTTTGTTTGGTCACCAATAAAGACCCTTTGCTTTACTGACACGGTTTTACGCACTTGTCTCGCGGAGCTTAAAGACCCCCAAAGTTTACATCATATTATTTATATATTATTATTTATTTTGTATATGTGTGTGTGTGTGTGTGTGTGTGTGTGTGTATATATGTGTGTGTATGTGTGTATGTGTATGTGTATATATATATATATATATATATATATATATATATATATATATATATATATATATATATATATATATACACACACACACACAAGTGAATATAAATTTAAAAAAAATAATAATAAGAAAACATTAAAGTAAAAAACAATGCATGCAATTATTATATTTAATATACTTATTATTTATTATATTATTTATTTAAAAATATAGCAGTATTTTTTACTTTAATGTTTTATTATTATTATTAATACTGCTTGCAAATATTATATTTAATATACTCATTTATTATATTATTTATTTAAAAAGAATAATGATGATGATGATGACGATGACGATGACGATTTCAACTAAATAAGTTATTATTTTTTTATTCACGTATATATATATACACACAAGTGAATATAAAACACTAAAATAAAATAGAAATGCTTGCAATTATTATATTCGTATTATTTATTTAAAAATATAGCAGTCTTTTTTATTTTAATGTTTTATTATTAATATTGTTGTTATTATTATTCTTTTTAATCATTTATATTCACACACACAAATATATATACACATACACAGGTGCATCCCATAAAATTAGAATATCATCAAAAAGGGGTCAGGTGTGTGTAAAGTACGCAGGGTAGGGTACAGGTGTGTGTAAATAAAATAGTGTAGGGGTCAGGTGTGTATAAAGTACACAGTGCAGGGGTCAGGTGTGTATAAAGTACACAGTGCTGGGATCAGGTGTGTATAAAGTACGCAGCGCAGGGATCAGGTGTGTATAAAGTACACAGTGCTGGGATCAGGTGTGTGTAAATAAAATAGTGCAGGGGTCAGGTGTGTATAAATTACACAGTTTAGGGGTCAGGTGTGTATGTAAAGTACACAGTGCAGGGGTCAGGTGTGTGTAATGTACAGGGTGGGGGGTCGGTAGCAGGTAAAGTACACAGTGTAGGGGTCAGGTGTGTGTAAAGTACACAGTCCAGGGGTCAGGTGTGTGTAATGTACAGGGTGGGGGGTCAGTAGCAGGTAAAGCACACAGTGTAGGGGTCAGGTGTGTATAGGGGTCAGGTGTGTGTAAAGTACACAGTGCAGGGGTCAGGTGTGTGTAATGTACAGGGTGGGGGGTCAGTAGCAGGTAAAGCACACAGTGTAGGGGTCAGGTGTGTGTAAAGTAAATAGTGCAGGGGTCAGGTGCATGTAATGTACCCTCAACCTCCAATCAGCATCTGGTGGGCGGTACCCTGGGTTTGGGGTCCTGTACGATGTTGCACTGAGACCACCCACAGGTCAGCTGGAGAGCAGCTAAAGCAGCAGCGTTACAGACGACCTGAGCAACATCGAGTCAGCAGCATGGGGGGGCCCGACCCCCAAACGGAAGGGCAGCCTGAACCCCTCTATAATTGGCCCCATATCTATGTCTAGCTGTTTGCCCCGGGGTTCTGCTTTAATGAATATTTTTTTTTTACCTGAAATAAACTTTAACGTTTTTTTTCCTCCACTTGATGAAATTTTGTCTTTTCGGAATACTAAACGGCGAACGGAGTTTTCTCCTTATTGCTTCTTTAATCAACTTTGCAAAGTCACCCGTCCCCGGAGACGGGCGCTGCGTCTCGGCCCGGTCGTCTGCCATTGTTCTCCGCGCCGCTCAGAACTCCTCTATTCCCCGATGCCAGGCACAGAGGAGATCAGAGCCGCCTCCTCCTCGCCGAGTCGCACTTTCATGCCCGGCCTTAGTACGCCGGGGAGACGCGGAGGACGGCATGAGATTAATTGTTAATACGGGATGAATGAGCGCCGATGTCGATCGTCATCTCATTATTCCTCAGAACTTGCCGGAGACACGGGGAGAAGTCAAGGCGAGTTGTTTGGGGAGGAGAAGGAACTTCTCTATGGCGCCGAGCGGAAGAAAACAAGGGCCCAGATTCAGGTACATTTGCGCTTTATTTGCGGAGGCACAGGGCAACGATTTTGCCCTGCGCCCACGCAAATATTTTGCGCTGCCCTCGATTCACGGAGCAGTAGCTCCGTAAATTGCGGGGGCGCGCCGGCAAAATTGCCCGGCGTAAGCGCGCGCAATGTAAATGATCCCGCCGGGGGCGGGAATCATTTAAATTAGGCGCGCTCCCGCGCCGAGCGTAGAGCACATGCTCCGTCGGGAAACTTTCCCGACGTGCATTGCGACAAATGACGTCGCAAGGACGTCATTTGCTTCAGAGTGAACGTGAATGGCGTCCAGCGACATTCACGAATCACTTACGCAAACGCCGTAGATTTTAAATCTTGCGACGCGGGAACGTGGGTATCCTATAGCATTGGGTGCGCCTGCTATTAGGATGTGTAACGTTACGCGAAACCCGACGTACGCAAACTACGTAATTTGTGTTCTCAGGGCTCGCGCAACGTTGTGAATCGGTGTTAGTATGCAATTTGCATACTATACGCTGACCACAATGGGAGCGCCCCCTAGCGGTCATCGCTAGAATGCAGCCTAAAATCTGCGTGGCATAAGAGCCTTATGCCACGCAGATTTTAGGCTGCAGTCGGCGTAGCGATGTTCCTGAATCAGGAGCAATCGTAACGCCGGGGCAAGTAAGCAATTGCGCCGTGTAACCTATGGTTACACAGGCGCAATTGCTTCTTGAATCTGGCCAAGGTCGCCCATCGTTTGAGGAAACGCGCTTTATTATCGGCAGAACCTGCGTTTTCATAAAACAAAAAAATACAACAACAAAACAAACAAAAGGAGTAATTTAAGCAGGTTTGTTGCATGTTCTTACCTGCTTCAGTTCTACAGATATAATAGATAGATCTAATCAGGGCCGTCTTCATAGCGGCATGGGCCCCTTGGGCAAAGTAATGCACTGAGACCCCTACCAGCCTGCCCCAATTTACACACCTACTGTCAAAGATTTAATTATCAATAGTTGATAGAAATAAAGATATATTCATTAGTACTTTCAATAAAATCGATTTTTAACAATAAGAAAACACGCCAAAAATCAACACAAAGGGCACAGTACAGGGGATCAGGAGGGCACAGTACAGGGAATCAGGAGGGCACAGTACAGGGAATCAGGAGGGCACAGTACAGGGAATCAGGAGGGCACAGTACAGGGAATCAGGAGGGCACAGTACAGGGGATCAGGAGGGCACAGTACAGGGGATCAGGAGGGCACAGTATAGGGGATCAGGAGGGCACAGTATAGGGGATCAGGAGGGCACAGTATAGGGGATCAGGAGGGCACAGTATAGGGGATCAGGAGGGCACAGTATAGGGGATCAGGAGGGCACAGTATAGGGGATCAGGAGGGCACAGTATAGGGGATCAGGAGGGCACAGTATAGGGGATCAGGAGGGCACAGTATAGGGGATCAGGAGGGCACAGTATAGAGGAATCAAGAGGGCACAGTAAAGAGGAATCAAGAGGGCACAGTAAAGAGGAATCAAGAGGGCACAGTAAAGAGGAATCAGGAGGGTACAATACTAGGAACACAATATGTGCACTGTATTTTTAAAAATCCTGACTCGATTTGTGAGTGTTGTCTCGCAAAACAAGCAGGATTCAAGTCAAAGCGGTGCGCAGTACCACATTTGCCCTGAGGTGGGGGGGGGGCGCCCGAGCCGCACGGAGCCGATTTGAGACGTTCGGAAAACCTTAAAAAATACTCCGTTCCCAAGACTTTCCGAGTTCCACAGAGCTGTCCTCTGGCCTTTTCTGGTGTTTCCTAGGCTCTCTAGCAACCCCCCTCCATCTCTGGCCGCATACGGTATTGCATGCCATTGAAGTCAACGCGGAACTAATTATTTTCATTTCCATTGACTTCAATGGGGAAACTCGCTTTGATATGTGAGTACTTTGGATAACGAGCATTCTCCTGGAACGCATTATCCTCGTAATCCGAGGTTCCGCTGTATACAGAAGGTGAAAGGTCATCCTCGCCGCGTCGATGTGGTTTATGGTTATTGTGTTGGCTGTAATGGACTTTGTGTGTCTTCTGCACATAGAGGACACAGAGCCATCTGCTGCCACTCCCCCCCCCCCCCCCCCCCCCCATGCTGTGCTGGGTATAGGGTTACCCAGAGAACGGGCCAGCCGGGCAGTACAGGAGAGTTGACACCCGCCGTGTCATGTGATCCCCGGCCTCCCTCCGCAAAATGTAAATTGTTTACCACACAGCCCTTGCACTTTATCTTTGGACACCTCCGGAATTTCCCTCCCTCATTAAGTAAAGCGGAGGGACAATAACAGACGTCACTCGCACTAAAATGAACTCCGGGGCTGCTAGGGAAAACAAATGTTACATACAGGAGAGAAGTGCTCGACGGAAGCTGCAGGCCTTTTTGGTTTGGGTTCACTGCTACCATGGGTGTCAGGAGAATCCTTCAAGTTCAAGAATTGAGGTCCCCGGAGAAATTATGTGAAGATGCACCCAATGCACTGCATGGCCTTTAATCCATGGCCAGTCGGCTTATAAGGGCCAATAAGGGGCTCTTGGTTACGTCGGCCCCTTCCCTGGCGCCCTAAAACTGGACAGAATTGAATTACAAGTTTCACCTCCCGATGACTTCAATGGGATTTGCTTCTGAGTTCAGGTTCACCAAATTGTAAACAAGATTCGCCAAAGCCTACGATTTATTTCCCATTAATAACACTGGAAAGAAGTCCAAATTTTATTGGACAGCTGTCAACTTTAGATGAAAACCCAAAAACATTTGGTTCAGTAAATTTGTACCCCCCAAACTAAATGACTAAAGGTTTGTGGACATCTGGCCAAGTGGCCATCACACTTAAATGAGCCCGTTGGAGATCCCACTCCGGAACCATAGCCAGGCATTGATATGGACATGCCATTAGCATTAATATGGAGTTGTCCTCCTGCCTTCCATTGCCATAGATATGAGGTGCCCCCCTCCCCCGGGAGCATTAATATGGAGTTGTCCTCCTGCCTTCCATTGCCATAGATATGAGGTGCCCCCCTCCCCCGGGAGCATTAATATGGAGTTGTCCTCCTGCCTTCCATTGCCATAGATATGGGGTGCCCCCCCTTCCCCAAGGAGCATTAATATGGAGTTGTCCTACTGCCTTCCTTTGCCATAGATATGGGGTGCCCCCCTCCCCAGGAGCATTAATATGGAGTTGTCCTCCTGCCTTCCATTGCCATAAATATGGGGTGCCCCCCTCCCCCAGGAGCATTAATATGGAGTTGTCCTCCTGCCTTCCATTGCCATAGACATGGAGTGCCCCCCCCAGGAGCATTAATATGGAGTTGTCCTCCTGCCTTCCATTGGCATAGATATGGGGTGCCCCCCTCCCCCAGGAACATTGATATGGAGTTGTCTTTCATTGCCATAAATATGGGGTGCCCCCCTCCCCCAAGAGTATTAATATAAAGTTGTCCTCCTGCCTTCCATTGCCACAGATATGGGGTGCCCCCCTCCCCAGGAGCATTAATATGGAGTTGTCCCCCTCCCTTCCATGACCAATGATATGGGCCCCCCCCCCCCCCAGGAACATTAATATGGACTTGTCCCCTCCCTTCCATGGCCAATGATATGAAAAACCAACAGGGGTTCTCTTTATATTTGCTCGGAGGTTCGCTGCAAGCAGTTAGGCAATACGTAATGAGCGGTGCCCGTGGTCCAAGAAAAATACAGCCCGTTGTCTGGCCCCCCTGACAGCTCCGCTCAAACCGCAGGGCGCTGACAGCTTGGGTGTCCGATACGTGTCCTAAATGGTGCGCATGCCGGGCTATAACGAGATTGGACCCGTGTCGTGTAACACGAGGGGCCTATTGCATGACACGTGTTTACTGTTGTAGAAACGGCGGGCCCCCGTGGCCTCTCACCTTTGCCACCTTAGCCGTCCAGAATATCGGCTCAAGTCGGATCAGGTCCAGAGGCTTCGGGACTCCAACCGGCCCGGACTATCATTACAGAGATGGAAGATCATTCAAGGCTAACCTCAGAGCTAGCGACATTTTTGAAAAATTTCCAAGGACACTTTGCTGTGAACGGATACTGTATCCCCTGCGGTAAATGTTTCCATTGTAGAATATTTCTCTAAACAGATTACAAAGTATCTTTTCCTGTGTTTTATAGTGCACCTGTCATGTAAGAAATAGGGGGGCTTATCAACGCTAAGACTCAAGAAAACGGTGAGTGTAATGGGGGGTACATAGCTGCTCCATCCCTACACTGACAAGAACAAAGAAGGTATCTTCCATGCAGCCATTAGATTCAGAACGAATATGTTTTTATAAAAGAAGAAAGTTTTATTTGACACAAAAACACAACCACATTCAGATTAAAATATGAAACCTGATCTGGACAGTCCAATTCCTGGTCTAATGCCCAATAAGATACAAAAGAGTTGTACAACATGTAATGAATCTACCAAATATAGCTACCAAAGTATCCAACACGTTTCGACCAAATATAGTCTTCTTCAGGGGGAAGTGGACATGAGAGACCAGATAGAGTTGAAGAGGCGAATATATTTTTTATAAAAGTATAAAGAGTTTTGACACAAAAACAAAACCACATTCAGATAAAATATGAAACCTGATCTGGACAGTCCAATTCCTGGTCTAATGCGCAGAGTTACTAAAGAGTTGTACAACATGTAATGAATGTACTAAATGTAGCTACCAAAGTTTCCAACGCGTTTCGACCAAATATAGTCTTCTTCAGGGGGCAATATGGGGGAAGTGGACATGACAGACTAGATAGAGTTGAAGAGGCAAATATATTTTTATAAAAGTAGAAAAAGTTTTATTTGACACAAAAACACAACCACATATAGATTAAAATATGAAACCTGGTCTAGACAGTCCAATTCCTGGTCTAATGCACAAAGAGATACAAAAGAGTTGAAGAACATGTAATGAGTCTACTAAATGTAGCTACCAAAGAACCCAATGCGTTTCGACCAAATATGGTCTTCTTCAGGGTAAATATGGGGGAAGTGGACATGACAGACCAGATAGCATTGTAGAGGCTATAATACGCTTCAGAGGTCAGAGTGTTGAGGTTATCTCAAAGGCTCACAGAGAATCATAGGTAATCATGCACAAGCAGTCAAAACCAAATCACTGTGCTTGGCCAGTTAGTGGTAGATGAGCTTATGCGTAAAATATTACTAATTTTAGATGAATGAGCATATGCAAGGGGATCTCTTTTATTTAAGGGAAGATAAGCTCCGTATGAGCCTTCAGGCTGACCATCATAGAAAATGACCCTCACCGCTATGTATCTGATTTGCTATGATGGTCAACCTGAAGGCTCACACTGACGAATTCCCCCCTTACAGATAACTAAGAAGATTAATGGTGTCAGTGGGAATTTATCTGAGAGGCAGAAATTGTCCATTGCTCAAGGAATCCCTAGCAACCTCTGGAGGAACCCTAAGGTTCAAAGGATGGTCAGTGGGAAGAATACTCTTTACATTGGTGGTCAGTAAGAAGAATTCTCCCCTTACAGATAGATATAAAGAAGACCAATGGTGTCAGTGGGAATTTATCTGAGTCAGAAATTGCTCATTGCTCAAGGAACCCCCTAGCAACCTCTGGAGGAACCCTAAGGTTCAATAAATGGTCAGTGGGAAGAATGTTCCTTACATTGATGGTCATTGGGAAGAATTACGTCTTTACAGATAGCTAAAAAGATGAATGGTGTCAGAGAAAACTTATCTGAGTCCAAAATTGCTCATTGCTCAAGGAAGCCCCTAGCAACCTCTGGAGGAACCCTGGGATATCATGGATAGTCAGTGGGAAGAATGCTCCTTACACTTCCCTTCATTGAGAGGAATTACCCCCTTACAGATAGATAAAAGTGAGCGTCAAGAGATTGCTCATTGCTCAGGGAACCCTTAACAACCTCTGGGGGAACCCTAGGGTTCAATGAATGATCAGTGGGCAGAATGTTCCTTACATTGATGGTCAGTGGGAAGAATACTCCTTACATTGATGGTCATTGGGAAGAATTACCTCCTTACAGATAGCTAAAAAGATCAATGGTGTCAGAGGAAACTTATCTGAGAGTCAGAAATTGCTCATTGCTCAAGGAAGCCCTAGCAACCTCTGGAGGAACCCTAGGATACCATGGATGGTCAGTGGGAAGAATGCTCCTTACACTTCCCTTCATTGAGAGGAATTACCCCCTTACAGATAGCTAAAAGTGAGAGTCAGAGATTGCTCATTGCTCAGGGAGCCCCTAGCAACCTCTGGAGGAACCCAAGAGTTCCATGGAACCCTGGTTGAGATACTCTGGGGCAGATGGTAGTTTGATCTGCTTTGCGTTGGATTCAGACACAATGGGACCCATTGAGATGCAGACAAAGCTGGCCAGTTTGACAAGAATGCTGATCAACACAAGCCCAAAAGGTAATAGTAAGCGCCTAATGGTGCCCCCTCTAAGGCTGGACTCCAAGCCTCCAAGAGGTTCGGCTACAGCCCACCATGTCCCAATACTGCTCTACCCCATTCTTCCCTCCCTTGTAAACTCATCCCATAGTATATAGGACAACCTAATGATTTTGTGAGATGTTAATATGATAAGCTTAAGTTTCCTTGAAGTTATGTCAGTTATGAGATGAGGCCGGAGATCCCAATGACAGCTCATGATGAATGGGGCCGTATCTCATGTAGCAGATTCCTCCTCCACACACAAGCCTCACGATACACAAAGTACGTTTCCTCTTGGAGGCCAACATGGAGGAGGCCGGAGCCCAACCCAGAGCTCTGGCTAAAATGCCACCGTGGCAGATTAGTTTATTAATAAACACCCCTGGAGGAGGTAATCACCCGCCCCGCTTCCCCCCGGGGGTCCGTGATCTCTGTGGAATCTTGGCAGACCCATTTTCGGAGAAGACTGTAATTCTACCAGCGGTAACCGGACCTCTTCGAGACTGACGGAGTGCCAAGGCTGATGTTCTAAAAAAGGCTTCGGAGATGGCTTGGGAATGTGTTTATGTTGTGACCTTTTACTCAGCGCTTCAAGGTGTGATTTATCATGTGAGGTTTGGGGTTGTCCCTACACAGTCTGGGGCCCAAAATCCCGCTCTACCTTTGTTTTCCAAAATTCTTCCTCTGTGTATCTGTCAATGTTGTATAATAATTCTCAGACGGGAGTTAGATGATGGTTCTGTTGCTCACAATACTGGAAGATATTGGCCCAGATTCACAAAGCACTTACGCCGACGTATAACACGTTATGCCGACGTAAGTGCCAATGTGCGCCGGCGTATGTGTGCGGCAGACCCACGAACCAACATGCGCCTAAAAACAGGCTACACCCCGCCGACGTAGCTTGCACACGCCCGCGTAGGGTGGGCGCACATATGGGCTGGGCGCATGTTGCTGCTCCCATTGATTAGCCATTCAAACATGCAAATGAGGGAAACACGCCGATTCACGAACCTGCGTGCGCCCGACGCACAAGTTGTACGTCCGGCGTAAAGTTATTCCCCATAAAGGAGGCGCAACCCAGCAGCAGACATGCACAGGTCTGCACCAGGGAACACAAGCTGGCGTATTTTACGTTGGACGTGTGTCTGGTTGGGCGTAGGTTATGTTCACGCCGTACGCAGTAATCCGGCGTAGTTTAGGCAGTTGTTCCGACGTGGTTGTGAGCAGGCGCAGGGGGATGCGTCCACGTCACGGCGCATGCGCAGTTCGTGATATGTATCTGTCTGGCGCTCGGCCCATCATTTGCATGGGGTCACGCCTCATTTGCATGGGTCACGCCCACTTCCACCTACGCAGGCCTACGCCTTCGAATCCCACGCCACGCTGGCGCAGCGTTGGGAGCACTGGCTTGCTGAATGCATTGCTTGCCTCTCTGCGCTGCGTTGGCGTAGCGTACATTGGTTTCTCTACGGCGGCGTAATGTGCGCCTTGCTCTCTGTGAATCTGGGCCGATTGTTTTTACAACTGAAATAAAAATCGACTTTTTGCTACTTTCATTAAATAATACCCGGTGAGGCCACATCCATAGGAATTCTGGATCATTCGAAAGCAATGTTAATTAAAAAAAGGGACCCAGCAAAGATTAGAGAGAAATCTCCGACAGTTCGGCCAATCTATGACGCGACTACGGAAAATCCAGCGCCTTTTTCATCAGTTAATGGCATTGGGCGTACGTGAGGCCGGATCTTTGATGACAAACATTTGCAAGGCTTGGAAGCCTGGATGATATTTATCCGAGCGTATCGAATAGCTCAGGTGATGGCCTAATCGTCCATTCATTTATAATGTATCAATTCACTATTAATTGGAGTGGCTGCAGGCGACTCGAGATATGAACCGCGTCAAGACCTTCACTGGAATCAAGACGATGGCGGGTATCACGTCTACAGCCACGGGACTCTATAGGATGGAAATAAGAGAATAGCGCGTATGCAAAACTTTTCTGTAGTTTAGGATAGTTTTGTATCTCGCTGTTTCCCCCATGGGAAGATTTCCCTTCTGTAGAAAGCGGGAACTGAGAAGAAATCTCTCTAAAGCGAAGGAAGTCCCCTTTAAGACAGTTGTCACTGGAAAAAGTCTGCCGGATAACTTCCGATTTTTTGATGCTTAAAATAAAATACAATTTAAGAAATTCCTTTGAATATAGTGCCCGGGGGGTCTGCTTGTAAAGTGGCACATCTGTACTGTGTATAGAACCTGCTGCAGCAAAACTGACATTTCTAAAGGAAAGATTTTTTAATTTAAATTGTCGGAAATACAATACCATTGCCAACAACACAAAAGAAAATGGCGTAGGGGTCCCCCCCATCCATACCAGGCCTGGTATGGATGGGGGGACCCCTACTCCATGTTTTTTTACTTTTGTATTGCATTGTAACTAAATTATTTTTTTCTTTCTTTATCAATTCCAGTTTTGCTGCAGCAGGTGCTATACATGGTACATGGTGCCGGTAATACAATACCATTGCCAACAACAGAAAAGTGTTACAAAAAATGGCGTAGGGGTCCCCCCTATCCATACCAGACCCTGCCTAGGATGGATAGGGGGGACCCCTACTCCATTTTTTTTACTTTTGTATTGCTGGTAACTAAATTCTTTTTTTCTTTCTTTATCAATGCCAGTTTTTCTGCAGCAGGTTCTATACATGGTACATGGTGCCGGAAACACAATACCATTGCCAACAACACAAAAGTGTTACAAAAAATGGCGTAGGGGTCCCCCCATCCATACCAGGCCCTGCCTGGTATGGATGGGGGGGGCCCCTACTCCATATTTGTTTTACTTTTGTATTGCTGGTAACTAAATTCTTTTTTTCTTTCTTTATCAATTCCAGTTTTGCTGCAGCAGGTGCTATACATGGTACATGGTGCCGGAAACACAATACCATTGCCAACAACACAAAAGTGTTACAAAAAATGGCGTAGGGGTCCCCCCATCCATACCAGGCCCTGCCTGGTATGGATGGGGGGGGCCCTACTCCATATTTTTTTTACTTTTGTATTGCTGGTAACTAAATTCTTTTTTTCTTTCTTTATCAATGCCAGTTTTTCTGCAGCAGGTTCTATACATGGTGCCAGAATTACAATACCATTGCCAACAACACTAAAGTGTTACATAAAATGGCGTAGGGGTCCCCCCACTATCAGGGGGGACCCCTATGCCCTATTTTTTTTACCAGTTTTTCTGCAGCAGGTTCTATACATATAAAATGGTGCTAAAAATACAATACCATTGCCAACAACACAAAAGTGTTACAGAAAATGGCATAGGGGTCCCCCATGCATACCAGGCCTTGCCTGGTATGCATGGGGGGGACCCCTACTCCATTATTTTTTTTACTTTTGTATTGCCGGTAACTAAATTCTTTCTTTCTTTATCAATGCCAGTTTTGCTGCAGCAGGTTCTATACATGGTACAGATGCGCCACTTTACAGACAGACTAAGGGGACCCACCAGGCACTATATTTAAAGGAATTGTTATATTTTATTGTTTTACTTTAAGCATCATTAAAATCACTACTCTTGAAATCACTTTTTGCATTGGTACATGCCCCCCCAGGGCGGTACCCGGTCCCCCCCAAACCCTTTTTATGGCCAATAACTTGCATATAAGCGTTCGAAATGGGGACTTTTGATTTTTCAAGTGCTGGCCCCATAGATTTTAATAGGGGTTCGCGGTTCGGTTCTGAACTTTTGCGAAGTTCGAGGTGTTCGGGAGTGAACCGAACCGGGGGGGGGGGGGGGTGTTTGGCCCAACTCTACTCATGCAGACTTGAAGGGTCTTTGGGAGTTGGAAACTGGAAGTCGGATGTGAAACTAAACCCCCAACTGATTTATTGTTAATCTTATGAGGAGTTACAATGGTAAGTATCAAAGCAGAACACCAACTGTCCACTCAGGACTCTCTGTATGCCGGCCACTGTAGGGGTTAATTAAATATCATGGGAACTGATGGGATGAATCCATATTGCAGCTTCCCCGATCTTCGCCGTTCCTTTGCCTTCCCATAACAACCTGTCACAATTATTCTTCAATAAAAGCAGCTGAACAGACACACCGACATTCCTGCAGGTTGGCGACTAACCAGACAGAGTTATAGATGACTTCCTGCTTTCAAACCTCCATCCCCAGTCAGGCTCATGTAAAACTGTTAATTCTTAATATGTTAGTTATTGATGGTGTACCCAGTATGTGAAAAAATCCCTAACAGGTCCCTAAACAAATGCAAAGAAAACACCGTCGGCCGACCCTTATGTTACTGCTGAGTCCTACAATGCCATAGGTGTCTGAGGAAGGAACCTCAATCATCTGACCCTCCTGGAAGTGTCAAACTGCAAGGTCTTTATGGAGGTGGCAGTACTAAAATGTAGGGAGATGCTGTATGGGTCTATTACAGAGAATGGAGGGGAAGTAGCTGCCACCACCATGTTTCACGGTGGGGATGGTGTGTTCAGGGTGATGTGCAGTGTTAGTTTTCTGCCACACATAGCGTTTTGCTTTTAGGCCAAAAAGTTTGATTTTGGTGTCATGTGACCAGAGCCCCTTCTTCCACATGTTTGCAGTGTCCCCTCCCCCACATGGCTGCAAACAGGAATTCTTATGTCTTTTTCTTTCTCCAATGTCTTTCTTCTTGTCACTCTTCCATAAAGGGCAGATTTGTGGAGAGACCACTAATAGTTGTCCTGTGGACAGATTCTCCCCCCTGAGCTGTGGATCTCTGCAGCTCCTCCAGAGTTACCATGGGCCTCTTGGCTGCTTCTCTGATGAACGCTTTCCTTGCCCGGCCCGGTCAGTTTAGGTGGACGGTCATGTCTTGGTAGGTTTGCAGTTGTGCCATACTCTTTCCATTTTCCGATGATGGATTGAACAGAAGCTCCGTGAGATCTTCAAAGCTTGGGAGATTTTTTTTATAACCTAACCCTGCTTTATACTTCCCCACAACTTTATCCCTGACCTGTCTGGTGTGTTCCTTGGCCTTCATGATGCTGTTTGTTCACTAAGGTTCTCTAACAAACCTTTGAGGGCTTTATTTATACTGAGAGTAAATTACACATTCTATTTACTAATTAGGTGACTTATGAAGGCAATTGGTTCCACTAGATTTTAGTTAGGGGTCTCGGAGTAAAGGGGGCGCCATACAAATGCCCCCCAACACTTTTCACATATGTATTTGTATCATTTATAATTTTCCTTCCACTTCACAATTATGTGACACTTTGTGTTGGTCCATCACATAAAATACATTTATGTTTTTGGATTGTAACCTGAGAAAATTTGGAAAATTTCAAGGGGTATGAATACTTTTTCACTATAGGAGACACAGGACACCGGAGAGGGGGGTATATTATATACTTTCCATGGTCTCTTTAAAGGTGCACAGGAATTACATAGACATACCTTGGGAAAGTCATCCAAGCCTCAGGTCCTTCATCCAATCCAATTGTCCCCCAAAGTCTTCTCTTATTCTCTGTGCAAGAATTAAAGCCAATACAGCTAATAAAAGAAATCACTTAATCCGGTTGTACCGACTCCGTCTTGGTAATCCGTGACACTCCATCACCGAGACTGGAAACCGGAGAGAAGTACCGGGAGATAATCAAATCTCTACTTAGGTTAAAGACTGGAATGGACTAGAAGTGCTGCAACACAAAACACAAAACACCACAAAACACCTAATAATCAGAATAATGAAAACATTTATGATAAAAAAAAAAATAATAATAATGCAATACTGTCCGTAAAAAGGGATCTCTCATTACATTATAGGGGTCTTACTGTGAGTATTGGACCCAATTCGGACATTTTCACTTAGGGGTGTACTCACTTTTGTTGCCAGCGGTTTAGACATTAATGGCTGTGTGTTGAGTTATTTTGAGGGGGCGGCAAATTTACACCGTAATACAAGCTGTACACTCACTACACAACATTGTAGACACAAAGGTGTTGTCACATGAAAAGATTTACACAAATGTGAGGAGTGTACTTACTTTTGTGAGATACTGTGTGTGTGTGTATATATATATACACCATGTCTCCCCCTGTTTTCCACTAATCAAGCATCGATCACTCTGCCGGTGTGTGCAGGGTGACAGGGTTAGTTAATGTTTTTTTTTTTTTTTTTCATTTTAATTTTTTGTTTTGTATATATATATATATATATATATATATATATATATATATATATAATGTATATGTATGTGTGTGTATATGTGTATATATGTATATATATATATATGTATATATATATAAAATGTATATGTATGTGTATATGTATGTGTGTGTATATGTATGTATGTATGTATGTATGTATGTGTGTGTGTGTGTGTGTGTGTGTGTGTATATGTGTGTGTGTGTGTGTGTGTGTGTATATGTATGTGTGTATATATACATACACACACACACACACACACACACACACACACACACACACACACACACACATAAAATAAAATAAGTAAATTAAATAAACAAAATTAAAATGTATACATATTTATACACACACATTTTAAGTTTGTATGTTTATTATATATATATAGACACACACACACACACACACACACACATATATAAAATAAAATAAGTAAATCAAATAAACAAAATTAAAATGTATACATATTTATACACACACACACACATTTTAAGTTTGTATTTTTATTATATATATATATATATATATATATATATATATATATATATATATATATATATATATATATATATATATATTTGCCACTGCTAAGATAAATAATCAGACAAATAAATTAATAAATATAACAAATAAAATAAAATAAAAGTTGTAAAACTGTGCTGAAGTCACATGGCTGGTTTATTATAAAACTTCCCTGTAGGGGGTAGTAGAGGGGATCCTTCTCTCCGGTGGTTGAAGAATCAGAGGAGCTACACTGGGATGTTGGTGACATCTAGTGGTGTAAAGAGGTTGGTGCACTTCTTGGACTGGCCGGGAAGAAGGGCTGGAAAATTGTGTTGTATTTGTTACTTTGGGAGATTTTCCTCTCATTATTCCTCACCTAGACTTGTTCTAAATATGCCTTTCGTACTTCACTCCGGTGACTCCATATTCTGGAAGCCTTTGGAACCATCCGGGGGGCTGATTAGTGGTCAGGCAAGACCTACCTTGTGGAGAAAAACCAAGAACCGATGTACACTGTGTGGCTAAAAATGTGTAGACACCTGACCATCACACAACCAATATCCACACAACGGACCCCCTTTATTAGGTCCACCTTGCCAGTCCCGGGTTGGACCCCCTTTATCAGGTCCACCTTGCTAGTAGCAGGTTGGACCCTCTTTATCAGGTCCACCTTGTTAGTAGTGGGTTGGACCCCCTTTGGCCTTCATTCTTGGTGGCATAAATACAACAATGTGTTGGAAACGTTCCTCAGAGATTTTGCTCCATAGTCACCTGATAGCATCACACAGTTGCTGCAGATTTGTCGGCTGCACAGCCCTGATCCCAATCACCGTTCCACCACATCCCAAAGGTGCTCTATTGGATGAGATGTAGGGAGTGTGGAGGCCATTGGAGGACAGGGACCTCATTGTCCAGCGGTGAGATGATTGGAGGACAGGGACCTCATTGTCCAGTGGTGAGATGATTGGAGGCCAGGGACCTCATTGTCCAGTGGTGAGATGATTGGAGGCCAGGGACCTCATTGTCCAGTGGTGAGATGATTGGAGGACAGGGACCTCATTGTCCAGTGGTGAGATGATTGGAGGCCAGGGACCTCATTGTCCAGTGGTGAGATGATTGGAGGACAGTGATCTCATTGTCCAGTGGTGAGATGATTGGAGGACAGGGACCTCATTGTCCAGTGGTGAGATGATTGGAGGACAGGGACCTCATTGTCCAGTGGTGAGATGATTGGATCTTTGTGACATGGTGACATTATCCTGCTGGGAGGAGCCATCAGAAGATGGGGACACTGTAGACATAAAGGGATGGACATGGTCAGTGACAATACTCAGGTGGGCCGTGGTGTATAAACGATGCTCAATTGGTACTAAGGGGTCCCAAGTGACCCCCTACACCCTCCAGGGTGCCCCCTTACAGCCTCCAAAGTGCCCCCTTAGTGCATCCAGAGTGCCCCCCTACACCCCCCAGGGTGCCCCCTTACATCCTGCAGAGGGACCCCTTAGTGCCTACAGAGTATCCCCTAACATCACCCAGAGTGCCACATTAGTGCCCCCAGAGTGCCCCATTAGTGCCTCCAAAGTGCCCCCTTACATCACCCAGAGTGCCTCCAGAAAGCCCCCAGATTTCCTCCTTATTGCCTCCAGAGTGCCCCCTTACATCATCCAGAGTGTCCCTTAGTGCCTACAGAGTGCCCCCTTACAACATCCAGAGTCAGGGCCAGATTAGGAACATCACGGGCCTGGTGCTGAGGATTTTGGTGGGCCTTTTATAAATAATAAATAAATATACAATGTTTTGTTAAAATAAATTAAATTAAAGAAAGAGAGGAAGGATGAGAGAGAAAGTGGGGGAGAGAGAGAGAGGGGGGGAGAGGGAGGGAGAGGGAGAGAAAGAGAGGGAGAGAGAGAGAGAGAGAGAGAGAGATATAAGGGAGGGAGGATGAGCGAGAGAGAGAGAGAGAGAGAGAGAGAGAGAGAGATATAAGGGAGGGAGGATGAGAGAGAGAGAGAGAGAGAGAGAGAGAGAGAGAGAGAGAGAGAGATATAAGGGAGGGAGGATGAGAGAGAGAGAGAGATAAGGGAGGGAGGATGAGAGAGAGAGAGATAAGGGAGGGAGGATGAGAGAGAGAGAGAGAGATAAGGGAGGGAGGATGAGAGAGAGAGAGAGAGAGAGAGAGAGAGATAAGGGAGGGAGGATGAGAGAGAGAGAGAGATAAGGGGGGGAGGATGAGAGAGAGAGAAAGGGGGATGAGAGAGAGCATGAGAGAAGGGTAAGGGGTAAGGGAGGGAGGATGAGAGAGAGAGAGAGAGAGAGAGAGAGATAAGGGAGGGAGGATGAGAGAGAGAGATAAGGGAGGGAGGATGAGAGAGAGAGAGAGAGATAAGGGAGGGAGGATGAGAGAGAGAGAGAGAGATAAGGGAGGGAGGATGAGAGAGAGAGAGATATAAGGGAGGGAGGATGAGAGAGAGAGAGAGAGAGAGAGAGAGAGAGAGAGAGATAAGGGAGGGAGGATGAGAGAGAGAGAGAGAGATAAGGGAGGGAGGATGAGAGAGAGAGAGAGAGAGAGAGATAAGGGAGGGAGGATGAGAGAGAGAGAAAGGGGGATGAGAGAGAGAGCATGAGAGAAGGGTGAGGGGTAAGGGGTAAGGGAGGGAGGATGAGAGAGAGAGAGAGATAAGGGAGGGAGGAAGAGAGAGAGAGAGAGAGAGAGATAAGGGAGGGAGGATGAGAGAGAGAGAGAGAGATAAGGGAGGGAGGATGAGAGAGAGAGAGATAAGGGAGGGAGGATGAGAGAGAGAGAGAGAGAGAGAGAGAGAGAGAGAGAGAGAGATATAAGGGAGGGAGGATGAGAGAGAGAGAGAGAGAGATAAGGGAGGGAGGATGAGAGAGAGAGAGAGAGAGAGAGAGAGAGAGAGAGAGAGAGATAAGGGAGGGAGGATGAGAGAGAGAGAGATAAGGGAGGGAGGATGAGAGAGGGGTGAGGGGTAAGATAGGGAGAATGAGAGAGAGAGGATGAGACGGGGGTGAGGGGTAAGGCAGGGAGGATGAGAGAGAAAGGGGGGATGTGAGAGAGAGGGGATGAGAGAGAGGTAAGGGAGGGAGGATGAGAGAGAAAGGGGGATGAGAGAGAGAGCATGAGAGAAGGGTGAGGGGTAAGGGGTAAGGGAGGGAGGATGAGAGAGAGAGAGAGAGAGAGATAAGGGAGGGAGGATGAGAGAGAGAGAGAGAGAGAGAAGGGAGGGAGGATGAGAGAGAGAGAGAGAGAGAGAAGGGAGGGAGGATGAGAGAGAGAGAGAGATAAGGGAGGGAGGATGAGAGAGAGAGAGAGAGAGATAAGGGAGGGAGGATGAGAGAGAGAGAGAGAGAGAGAGAGAGAGAGATAAGGGAGGGAGGATGAGAGAGAGAGAGAGAGAGAGAGAGAGAGAGAGAGATAAGGGAGGGAGGATGAGAGAGAGAGAGAGAGAGAGAGAGAGAGAGAGAGAGAGAGAGAGAGAGATAAGGGAGGGAGGATGAGAGAGAGAGAAAGGGGGATGAGAGAGAGAGCATGAGAGAAGGGTGAGGGTGAGGGGTAAGATAGGGAGAATGAGAGAGAGGATGAGACGGGGGTGAGTGGTAAGGGAGGGAGGATGAGAGAGAAAGGGGGATGTGAGAGAGAGGGGATGAGAGAGAGGTAAGGGAGGGAGGATGAGAGAGAAAGGGGGATGAGAGAGAGAGCATGAGAAAATGGTGATGGGTAAGGGAGGGAGGATGAGAGAGAAAGGGGGGCTGAGAGAGAGAGGATGAGAGAGGGGTGAGGGGTAAGGGGTAAGGGAGGGAGGATGAGAGAGGGGTGAGGGGTAAGGGAGAGGGGATGAAAGAGGGGTGAGGGGTAAGGGAGGGAGGGAGGATGAGAGAGAAAGGGGGGATGAGAGAGAGAGAGAGGATGAGAGAGGGGTGAGGGGTAAGGGAGGGAGGATGAGAGAGAAAGGGGGGATGAGAGAGAGAGCATGAGAGAGGGGTGAGGGGTAAGGGAGGGAGGATGAGAGAGAAAGGGGGGATGAGAGAGAGAGCATGAGAGAAGGGTGATGGGTAAGGGAGGGAGGATGAGAGAGAAAGGGGGGCTGAGAGAGAGAGGATGAGAGAGGGGTGAGGGGTAAGGGAGGGAGGATGAGAGAGGGGTGAGGGGTAAGGGAGAGGGGATGAAAGAGGGGTGAGGGGTGAGGGAGGGAGGGAGGATGAGAGAGAAAGGGGGGATGAGAGAGGGGTGAGGGGTAAGAGAGGGAGGATGAGAGAGAAAGGGGGGATGAGAGAGAGAGAGGATGAGAGAAGGGTGAGGGGTAAGGGAGAGAGGATGAGAGAGGGGTAAGAGAGGGAGGATGAGAGAGAATAGGCGGATGTGGAGGGTATGACAGTGGTCACTATGTACAGGAGAGGAGTGTGTAGGGTATGACAGTGGGCACTATGTACAGGAGAGGAGTGTGTAGGGTATGACAGTGGGCACTATGTACAGGAGAGGAGTGTGTAGGGTATGACAGTGGGCACTATGTACAGGAGAGGAGTGTGTAGGGTATGACAGTGGGCACTATGTACCGGAGAGAAGTGTTTAGGGTATGACAGTGGGCACTATGTATAGGAGAGAAGTGTGGGGGGTATGACAGTGAGCAGTATGCACAGGAGAGGCGTGTGGAGGGTATGACAGTGGGCACTATGTATAGGAGAGAAGTGTGGAGGGTATGACAGTGAGCAGTATGCACAGGAGAGGAGTGTGGACAGTATGACAGTGGGCACTATGTATAGGAGAGGAGTATGGAGGGTATGACAGTGAGCACTATGTACAGGAGAGGAGTGTGGCGGGTATGATAGTGGGCACTATGTATAGGAGGGGAGTGTGTAGTTTATGACAGTGGGCACCATGTATAGGAGAGGAGTGTGGAGGGTATGACAGTGAGCAGTATGTATAGGAAAGAAGTGTGGAGGGTATGAGAGTGAGTAGTATGTACAGGAGAGAAGTATATGACAGTGGGCACTATGTATAGGAGAGGAGTGTGTAGGGTATGACAGTGGGCACTATGTATAGGAGAGGAGTATGTAGGGTATGACAGTGGGCACTATGTATAGGAGAGAAGTGTGGAGAGTATGTACAGGTGAGGAGGATGAAGCAATCTGGGAAGGAAAAATGTAAAGGTTTGTGGAAGGATGTTTTGGAAATGCGTAGTGGTTAAGCGGGTCATACATGGATTGAAATTACGCCAATTAAGCAGAGACCAGCCATAGTCGATCTATGTATGGTGCTAGCTGGTTTTACACTATGTGCAGGAGAGGAGTGTGGAGGGTATGATAATGGGCACTGTCTAACTTTAGTGTTTTTTTATATATATATACCGTATTTATCGCGGTATAATGCGCTCCCGCGTATACCGCGCACCCCTAAAGTTGCCCTCAAACCTGTGGAAAAAAGTTTTTTTTTGTACTTAAAGTTTTGGTGTCTTGCGCAGCGTCCATCGGCGGCCTCGTCGGGTCCGGCGTCCGTCTGCGGCTTCGGGTGTCCTCTTCGTCGGGTCCGGCGTCCTTCTGCGGCTTCGGGTGTCCTCTTCGTCGGGTCCGGCGTCCTTCTGCGGCTTCGGGTGTCCTCTTCGTCTGGGTCCGGCGTCCTCCCCGCTCGTTTCCCGCGCCGAGTTTGAATACTGCGCCGACATATACAGAGCGCAGTACACTCGTGTATTGTCGGCAATGCTCGGCAACTCTCGCGCTGACGTCCTGTACGTCCAGGACGTGAGCGCGGAAGGAGCCGAGACTGCCCGACTATACCCGAGTGTACTGCGCTCGGTATATGTCGGCGCAGTATTCAAAACTCGGCGCGGGTATCGGCGTATACCGCGCACCCACAATTTTGCCCTGATTTTCAGGGCAAATAAGTGCACGGTATACGCCGATAAATACGGTAATGTTTGGGGGTTCTGAGTAATTTTCCAGCAAAAATACAAAAGATGATTTTTCCATGTAGGAGAGAAGTGTCAGAATCGGCCTGGGTGGCGAGGGGTTAATGACCATAAGTAATATACAAATAATGATTATAAGCCCTGTGATCTCCTCCTCTCAGTCTGCTGTAGTGTGTCAGCTTGTATGTAAACTGGCCGCTCTGTATGTAGCTTCTGACAGGCTGCACAAGCAGCTCAGTATCTCCGGAACCATAAATGATAGGAGCCCCATGTGAGGTCTCTGTGGCCCCTGGTCGCCGAGCTACAATCCTCTGAGTCGATCTTTTCTTTTTGTGATTTTTTTTTTTTCTTTTTTGGCAAATGGGCCTATCTTGAGGAAGAGGCCTGGAGCTGCAGCTCCAATAGCCCCTATGTTAATCCGGCCCTGGTCCTGTGGTCTGATGAGACAAGATAAAGGTATTTGGTGTCAGGCGTGTGTGGCGGCAACCAGGTGAGGAGGAGACAAGTGTGTCTTGTCTACAGTCAGGCATGGTGGGGGAGTGTCATGGTCTGGGGGCTGCATGAGTGCTGCCGGCACTGGGGAGCTACAGATCATTGAGGGGATCATGAATGCTGACATGTACTGTGACATACTGAAGCAGAGCATGATCCCCTCCCTTCAGAGACTGGACCGCAGGGTAGTATTCCAACATAACCACCCCAAACACACCACCAAGACCACCACTGCCTTGCTAAAGAAGCTGAGGGTAAAGGTGATGGACTGGCCAAGCATGTCTCCAGACCTAAACCCTATTGATCATCTGTGGGGGATCCTCAAATGGAAGGTGGAGGAACGCAAGGTCTCCAACATCCACCAGCACTGTGATGTCATCATGGAGGAGGGGAAGAGGACTCCAGTGACAACCTGTGAAGCTCTGGTGACCTCCATGCCCAAGAGGGTTAAAAATAATGGCGGCCACACAAAATATTGACACTTTGGTCCCAATTTAGACATTTTCACTTAGGGGTGTACTGACTTTTTGTCACGATCGCTACCGTGCCAAGCAGACAGCGAGGAGTGGTCGCGCCCCAAGTGGCTCTGGGTGGAATTGAACCCAGGACCTCTCCGTTGCTGGTCCAGGTCTTTGCCTCTGAGCCACTGCTCAGTGATATTCTTCTTGCTGTCCGTCGGAGCCTGGTTCTGAACCTGTGCTACTTTGGACCAATCAGTGGCCTGAGCGGCCTATTTAAGCCAGCCCCTTCCTCCTTGCAAATTGCTGGTTCGTTGTCAGTGTTTGCTACTGGAAACCTTGTCTGTGGATGTCCTGTTTACCTGACCGTTGGCTTGCTCTCTGGATTGCTGCTCTCCTCAACCCTGTGACCCCGGCTTGAAATTTGGACTATCTGACTTCTCTGCCCCTGACCTTGGCTTTGAACTTCGGATACCCTACCTGCTCCAACCCCTGACCTCGGCTTGTTCTCTGGATTACTCTTCAGTCTTGTTCCTGTTTGAGGACCTTCTGTTTGGGCTATTTCCTGTGTGCTTCTGAACAGCCTCCAGTGAGCTTCGGCTATCCAGTTCCCGGTCCACCTTGGATTCCCTCCTGCCACTGGACCCGGTGCCTCTTGGTGCGTCCTTCCTTCTGTCTCAAACCCCAGCGGGTGGATCGCATCGAGTCGCAAAGGTGAGCCGCCCTTGGCATCTTGGCCTCGGTAAGTAACGTTCCTGACACTTTTGTTGCCAGCGGTTTAGACATTAATGGCTGTGTGTTGAGTTATTTGTTATACAAGCTGTACACTCACTACACAACATTGTAGATACAAATGCCCAGATTCTCATACATCCGCGTATCTCTGCGAGGGCGTAACGTATTCGATTTACGTTACGCCTCCGCAACTTGGACGGACAAGTGCTGTATTCTCAAAGCACTTGCTCCGTAAGTTGCGGCGGCGTAGCGTAAATAGGCCGGCGTAAGCCCGCCTAATTCAAATGTGGGACAGGGGGGCGTGTTTTAATGTTATGTGACCCGACGTGTTATGTGACTTGACGTTTTTCACGAACGGCGCATGCGCCGTCCGTGGAAATCTCCCAGTGTGCATTGCTCCAAATACGCCGCAAGGACCTATTGGTTTCGACGTGAACGTAAATTACGTCCAGCCCCATTCACGGACGACTTACGCAAACAACGTAAAATATTCAAAATTTGACGCGGGAACGACGTCCGTACTTAACATTGGTACGCCGCACTTACGCCACCATATAGCAGGGGTAACTTTACGCCGGGAAAAGCCTAACGTAAACGGCGTATCTGTACTGCGTCGGCCGGGCGTACGTTCGTGAATTCGCATATCTAGCAAATTTACATATTTCTAGGCGTAAATCAGCGTACACGCCCCTAGCGGCCAGCGTAAATATTCAGTTACGATCCGACGGCGTAAGAGATTTATGCCGGTCGGATCTAAGAGAAATCTATGCGTAACTGATTCTAAGAATCAGGCGTATAGATACGACGGCCCAGACTCAGAGATACGCCGTCATATCTCCTTTGTGAATCTAGGCCTAAGTTGCGGAGGCGTAGCGTAAATCGGATACGTTACGCCCGCGCAAAGATACGCGGATGTACGAGAATCTGGCCCTAACCATTTAACTTTTGGTGAAGTTCTTGAATGTGACCACTAGATGGAGCTCTTATCACACCATATAAACCAGGCAAAAAAAAATGGTAATTTCTAAATCATCTAAACTCCAATCAGGAGAGATAAATACACAAACACAACGACCAAAATAAATACAATAAACAACCGTTTATTGTTTATTTTTTATGTATTTATTTCTTAAATCTCTGTTGGTTTTTGAAGACCGTTCTGTAATACTATTGCAATTAAGACGAGTAAACACAGATATCCTCCGGTAACACAAGCGAGGCTGGAAGGGAGGACGCTGCGGCCTTTTCTACGCCAGAAATTGGCGGATCGCTGTACCCTTCTGCGTTAAAGAGAACCTGTTTTCCAAGCAAGATCACAGCGTTGAAGGGCGTTTGAGGCTCCGATAAAATTGTTCTGTGCCGGACGCGGTGCGAAGTTATGGGCAAAAAAACAGCGCGAGCTTACTTTGCCAGCAGGACGTCCATGGACTCCCTGCGGTGCACGGGTGGCGCGATCTGTGATCGCTGAGATCGGGGTAAAGGGCAAACACAGCGGCCCTTTACCTTGGGATCAGCTGTGTCCAATGACAGCTGATCATTATGTCAACACCAGCCGGTTATTGGCTACCCTTTCTGACAGCCTGAGGAAGAGAGAAGAGAGACGAGAACTGGCTTGTGTTAAAGGGACATCGACACTGATTATAAGTGCAGTCCCAACAGTGCCCAATAGTGCTGCCAATCAGTGCTCATCAGTGTCCATCCGTGCCGCCTTGTCAGTATCACCTATCAGTACCACCTATCAGTGCCCATCAGTGCTGCCAATCAGTTCCTATCGGTGCCTCCTCAACAGTATCACCTATCAGTGCCCATCAGTGCTGCCAATCAGTTCCCATCAGTGCCTCATCACTGCCATAACCAAGGTATCCATCTCTTCAGGCGGCGGTCCGGTTTACAAATATGGTGGTCTCTGCGACAGATTTTCCACAAGATCACCGTTACGTTATCGGCGGCAGGAGAGAGGGCCCCCCTTCCGTTGCTCTCCCGCGCCCTCAGCCGCTTACCGGAGCCGTCGGTAGCGGCGGAGGCGATACGAGTGAGGGGGAGGATGGCCCCCACCCGTCTCCATACCATAGGGGGGGGAAAGCGACGTCAAATCGTCACTTCCACCCATAGCTCTTAAAGGGACATTTTTTTTTATAATTTTTATCTTTTATCATTTTTTTTTAAACGACAATTTTGTTTTATTGCATTTTAGTGTAAATAAGAGGTTTGACGTCTTTTTTTGACCCCCAGATCTCACATTTAAGAGGACCTGTCGTGCTTTTTTTTCTGTTACAAGGGATGTTTACATTCCTTGCAATAGGAATAAAAGTGATCCAAATGTTTTTTTTTTTTTTTTAAAACAGTGTAAAATAAATAAGATATTAATAAATAAAACCTTTTTTTTTTAAAAGCACCCTGTCCTAACGAGCTCGCGCACATAAAGCGAACGCATACGTGAGCAGCGCCAGCATATAAAAACGGTGTTCAACCCACAACAAGTGAGGTATCACCGCAATCGGAGTGAGAGCGATAATTCTAGCACTAGACCTCCTCTGTAACGCAAAACGTGCAACCTGTAGAATTTTATAAACGTCGCCTAAGGGTAAAAGTTTGACGCCATTTCCACGAGCGGGGCGCAATTTTGAAGCATGACATGTTGGGTATCAATTTACATTTGGGGCTGGAGGAATTTAACTGGCCTGCACAGAGTCCTGACCTCAACCCAATAGAACACCTTTGGGATGAATTAGAGTGGAGACTGTGAGCCAGGCCTTCCCGTCCAACATCAGTGCCTGACCTCACAAATGCTCTTCTGGAAGAATGGTCAAACATTCCCATAGACACCCTCCTAAACCTTGTGGACGGCCTTCCCAGAAGAGGTGAAGCTGTTATAGCTGCAAAGGGCGGGGCCAACTCAACATTGAACCCTACAGACATAGGGCTAGATTCAGGTAGGGGCGCGCATTGTTACGGCGGCGCAGCGTATCGTATTTATGCTACGCCGCCGTAAGTTAGAGAGGCAAGTGCTGTATTCACAAAGCACTTGCCTTCTAAGTTACGGCGGCGTAGCATAAATGGGGCCGGCGTAAGCGCGCGTAATTCAAATGAGGATGAGGGGGCGTGTTTTATGTTAATTCTTGGTGACCCGATGTGATTGACGTTTTTCCCGAACGGCGCATGCGCCGTCCGTGGAATTTCCCAGTGTGCATTGCTCCAAAGTACGCCACAAG
The DNA here is from genome assembly GCF_905171775.1 of Rana temporaria. NCBI lineage: Eukaryota > Metazoa > Chordata > Amphibia > Anura > Ranidae > Rana > Rana temporaria. Next base: position 142,231,075 of record NC_053500.1, on the reverse strand, counting down.
GGCGTCATTGGTTTCGACGTGAAAGTAAATGACGTCCAGCCCTATTCGCGAACGACTTACGCAAACGACGTAAAAAATTCAAAATTCGATGCGGCAACGACGTCCATACTTAACATTGCGTACGACTCATAATAGCAGGAGCAACCTTACGCCGAAAAAGCCTAACGTAAACAACGTAAAAAAAATAGCGCCGGGCGTACGTAAATTTGTGAATCGGCGTATCTAGGTAATTTGCATATTCTACGCCAAAAACGACGGAAGCGGCACCTAGCGGCCAGCGTAAATATGCACCCTAAGATACGACGGTGTAAGAGACTTACGCCAGTCGCATCTTAGGCTAATGTCGGCGTATCTTGCTTTCTGAATACAGAAAGAAGATACGCCGGCGCAGATTTGAATTTACGCGGCGTATCTATGGATACGCCGGCGTAAATCAATGCTGAATCTAGCCCTAAGACTGGGCTGCCATTAAAGTTCATGGGGCAGATCCACAGAGCGAGTACGCCGGCGTATCTACTGATACGCCGGCGTACTTTCAAATTTCCCGCGTCGTATCTTTAGTTTGAATCCTCAAACCAAGATACGACGGTATCTGTGTTCGATCCGACGGGCGAACGGCGCCCTCAGTCGAAGTCGGAAGTGACGAAACGCGTCAGGGCGTGGCTACATTGGCGCAACACGGAAGTCTTACTGCGCTCCACAGCTGACCATCAGTTCCCCAGCGATACCAGCACTTGGGCGGCCTCTGGTGCCCAGAGAACGGCGGTGACAGCAGGAGTTCACAGGCTTGCATTTTGGTTCATTTACTTTGTTATTTCTGTACGGGCATTTGCATAGGGGGTTTGCTCTCCTTTACATTGTGTGGGACATTGCTTAAGCGGTACTTCACCATTTAGTATTCTCTTTTGTTTTATGTGCCTTCAATGGAATGACCGTGACTGACTCAGAGAATAGAGGAAGGTGTGCCTGAGAGTACTGACATTAATACGCCAGTCCTCTTGTACATTGTGGTAAGGTTACATCCCAGAGGGGGATGCCATCACATTACCCGGTGAATCTAGAGATAAGGTGTAGGGTGCACTAACACCTGGTCTTTTTTTGGTCACCTAGCACACCACCTACATTCTCATTTAAAGCTCCTTTTTGGGGCTAGATACTATCAATCTCATAGCGCTGTTTATATCATTGAACCACGGTTCCATAGTTATTTTGATACTTTGTTTTAGAACGGCTTTGTACGCCTTCGGATCGCAGATGCAATACTTTGGCGTCCGCTGGGTGGAGTTTGCGTCGTTTTCCGCGTCGGGTATGCAAATGAGCTTTTTCCGACGATCCACGAACGTACGCGCGGCCGTCGCATTCTCTTTCGTCGTCTCTAGTCGGCTTTTTCCGGCGTATAGTTAAAGCTGCTATTTTGCGGCGTATAGATAGACTTGCCATGTTAAAGTATGGCCGTCGATCCCGCGTCGAAATTTTAATTATAATTTTTTTTGTGTAAGTCGTCCGTGAATAGGGATGGACGTAAGTCACGTCTAAGTTCAAAAAATGACGTTGTTGCGACGTCATTTCGCGCAAAGCACGGCGGGAAATTTCGGAACGACGCATGCGCAGTTCATTCGGCGCGGGGACGCGCTTCATTTAAAAGAATCACGCCCCCCTACCCGCCGATTTGAATCGCATGCCGAGAGATACACTACGCCGCCGTAAGTTTCGGCGTGCAAGCTTTCAGGATTCGAACCAAAGCCGGAAAAGTTACGGCGGAGTAGCGTATCTGATACGCGGTGCAGGTGTAAAGGTATGTGGATCGGCCCCTACGTGCGTGTAAAGGCAGGCGTCCCAATACTTTTGGTAATATAGTGTATGTGAGCGGGCCATATCCATCTACGGAATCCCCACTCGTCTTCTTCACTGATATCACCCATGCTTGTCTAAGGACCCCCGTCGCCCCCCCCCCATGAAGCTCCACTGGCTGTCCCATAGGCTGGCTGAGGATCACAGTGAGCGATTGTGCGCGGCCCACACCTGCGTCCTCCGGCTGGGCGCGATCCATGCCTCATAAAGGACAGGTTAATTCATTTCACCCCAAGTTCAATGAGAAGCAGCAGATAATAGGCAGTGTCTGGGCAACCGGATGTATCCATTCCCCGCGCTCCGCCGCCGGACAGGACGGCTAATTTATTGTCCTATAAAGGCCATTTTTGTGCCCAGTGTTGCCGAGCGCAACAAATGGTGCCCCCCGTCCCCCCCCCCCAGCACGTCTTTATCCCCGCAAACAATGACCCCCATCAGATCCCACCACCTGCGGCTTTCACCGCCGAGGAAGTCTCCCGGAGAATAGCGAAGATATCTATATATATTATTTTATTTCTATTAAAGGCACATTGACCCCCCCCCCACCCCCCCCCCCCCACCCCCCCCCCCTCCGGAGTCTCCGATCATTCAATGAGTTCCAAAACAAGGCCGGGGGCTTTACAATCCGGGACAATGCGATCGCATCTGCCTTTATTCATCGCTCCGCGGGGCCGATCAAAAGTTTCAACCCTTCGGGTCGTCAGTAAATAGTGGAGATTGTTTTAGTGGGTTTTTTTGGGGGTCTTGTTCGGATTGGGGGGGGGGGGGGGGGAACGTATTTCTTTATTTCTGGAATTATTAACAACACTTGGACCATTATGCATGACACCAAAAAAAAAAAGCCCTGCTGGGATCTCATAGTAGACGTCAACCCAAAATTAATGATATTTAGATAAGTAAAGTGCTGTGTGCTCCTAAACAACGGCCATTCCTTAAAATAAAGAAATATTTCTTATAAATCAAATATTTGTTATTATTTATCACACATAAAATAATAATAATAATAATAATAATAATAATAATAATAATACCTTTATTATTGTTATTATTAGTATTATTATTATTAGACATAAATACATTGAGCTAGATTCACGTAGCTCGGCGTATATTTTGGCCGGCGTAGCGCATCTCATATGCGCTACACCAACGTAAAATAGGGCGCCCAGACCATTATTCACAAAGATCCGGCGCCATACGTTGCGCCGGCGTAGTGTAACTAGGCAGGCGTAAGGCCGCCTAATTTAAATGTGGAAGGTAGTGGGCGTGTTGTATACAAATTAGCCGTGACCCCATGTAAATGTTTTCTTGAACGAACGGCGCATGCTCAGAGTCACGTCGCATATACTCCCTGAGATACGTCGGCTCAATGCTTTCGACGTGAACGTAACCTACGCCCAGCCCCTGTCACGTACCACAAACGACGTAAAATTCGACGGCTGTTTCGACGTCCATACTTTAACATTGGCTGCGCCTCATATAGCAGGGGTAACGTTACGCCAGACGTAAGCCTTACGTAAACGGCGTAGCGGGCGCAAGTACGTTCGTGAATCGGCGTATCTAGGTCATTTACATATTCTATGCGTAAATCTACGGAAGCGCCCCTAGCGGCCAGTGTAAATATGCACCCTAGATACGACGGTGTACTAACACTTACGTTGGTCGGAGAAAGCTGAAATTCAGGCATATCAAGCTCCATGAAAAGCACGCATAGATACGACGGCGCATCTTCTGACTTACGCGGCGTATCAATAGATACGCCGACGTAAGAGCTACGTGAATCTAGCTCATATTGTTTTTTTTTTATTATTATTATTATTATTACCATTATCCTAAACAACTGCCATTTCTTAAAATAAATAAATATTTATTATAAATAAAATATTTGGTATTATTTATCACACATAAAATAATAATAATAATAATACCATTATTATTATTGTTATTATTATTAGACATAAATAAATGTTGTTTATTATTATTTGTATTATTACCATTATCCTAAACAACTGCCATTACTTAATATAAATAAATGAATAAATAAATAAATATTTATTATAAATCAAATGCTTGGACTATTATGCTAGACACCAAAAAAAAAAAAAAAAAGCCTTGCTGGGATCTCAAAGTAGATGTCAACCCAAAATGAATGCTATTTAGTTAACTAAACAACTACCATTCCTTAAAATAAATATATAAATGAATACATATTTATTTTAAGTCAAATATTTGTTATTTATCCCACATAATAATAATAATAATAATAATAATAATAATATCATTATTATTTTTATTGATCATATTATTATTATTAGACATAAATAAATCTTGTTTAGGATAATGGTAATAATAAGAATAATAATAAACAACTGCCATTTCTTTAAATAAATAAATAAATATTTATTATAAATCAAATATTTGTTATTATTTACCACACATAAAATAATAATAATATTATTATTATTATTATTATTATTATTATTACCATTATCCTAAACAACTGCCATTTCTTAAAATGATAAATCATTAAATGTATGTACCCCTCAATGGACCATTATGCTAGACACCAAAAAAAAGCCCTGGTATCTCAAAGTAGATGTGAACCCAAAATGAATGACATTTAGTTAACTTGTGCTGTGTGCTCCAAAAAAACTGCCATTCCTTAAAATAAATAAATGTATTAATATTTATTATAAATCAAATATTTGATATTATTTATCGCACATAAAATAATAATACTACTACCATTATTATTGCTATTATTAGTATTGTTATTATTATACATAAATAACTCTGGTTTATTCTTATTCTTATTATCAATATCCTAAACAACTGCCTTTTTTTAAATGATAAATAATTAAATAAATTAATATTTATTATAAATGGAATATTTATTATTATTTATCACACATAATATAACAAGAGTCATAATAATAATAATAATAATAATGGAAAAATATTATTATTATTATTATTATCATAATTATACAGGACTAATATAGCTTGTGAAAGAAAACAATCAGCACCAAAATGTTAATAAATAACTTCCTCCTATGACGGGGTAATTTATAAAATTTATGTAGAAATACCAATATATGTGACTGCACAGCTGCTGAACACTTACAGTGGCAGTATGTAGTCTCCATTGGAAGCCCATGTTACAGGGTGACAACTTGGGAGCACAACTGGGAGACGGGGCAGAGTGTTGTCACCCTGTAACAGGAAGTGTCCTTTATGGCAGGATCGTCAGGTGCGATTTATTAAATTACTTTAAATGACATATTAATTAAATAAATATTTAAATATTAAAATTAATTATTTATGGTGATGATTATTATTACTGCCATTTTTAGAAATCTATTTTTCGGTGTGTTTGAGGAATATATTCCAAACGCTCCGGCTTTTATAGAAAGCGATCCTCTTTTTACACAGCGGAAGGATCGGCGGTGGAAGTTGTCGGCGTCTCGGTTTGGCCATGGCAGGCTCCGCCGCCCTCCCAGCTGTGAATTAATGAAGGCAGTGACATGCAGGAAAGAGAAGACAATTCATTGTGCTCCGTCAGGCGGCGGAGACAATAAATAAAGTGTTATGCAATCCGGGGGGAACAATGCGGCGGAGGCCCCATGAAGATGCGGCGAGCATAAATATGTTCTTGTATTGTGAGGGACGATTACCATGGCAAACACCAAAAGACTGCCCGGAGGGCAACGCCAAGCTGAACAGCCAAATACTCCGTTCTAGTGAAACCCCCCCCCCCCCCCCCGGAGACATGTCAGTAAAGGGAAACTCCACCCTTGAGAGTTGTCTCCGGAAAAGAGGTGTCCCAGTTAGAAGAAAATTCTCTGAATTCTGGTTGGGTGACATCCAGTGGCGGCTGGTGGTCAACATTTTTGGGGGGCGCAAACAAACTGAAAAAAAAAAAAAAAACCATCAATTGCAGCCGCTGTGCCCATCAAACACAGCTACTGTGCCCATCAAATGCAACCACTGTGCCCATCAATTGGCACCGCTGTGCCCATCAAACGCAGCCACTGTGCCCATCAATAGTCGCCAGTTTGCCCCATCAATAGTCGCCAGTTTGCCCCATTAATAGTCACCAGTTTGCCCATCAATAGCCGCCAGTTTGCCCCATCAATAGCCGCCAGTTTGCCCCATCAATAGCCGCCAGTTTGCCCCATCAATAGCCGCCAGTTTGCCCCATCAATAGCCGCCAGTTTGCCCCATCAATAGCCGCCAGTTTGCCCCATCAATAGCCGCCAGTTTGCCCCATCAATAGTTGCCAGTTTGCTACATCAAATGCCGCCGGTTTGCCCCATCAATAGTTGCCAGTTTGCCCCATCAATAGTCGCCAGTTTGTCCCATCAATAGCCGCCAGTTTTCCCCATCAAATGATGTCAGTTTGCCCCATCAATAGCCGCCAGTTTGCCCCATCAATAGCCGCCAGTTTGCCCCATGAATAGCCGCCAGTTTGCCCCATCAATAGTCGCCAGTTTGCCCCATCAATAGTCGCCAGTTTGCCCCATCAATAGCCAACAGTTTGCCCCATTAATAGTCGCCAGTTTGCCCCATCAATAGTAGCCCATTTGCCCCCTCAAATGATGCCAGTTTGCCCCATCAATAGTCGCCAGTTTGCCCCATCAAATGCCGCCAGTTTGCCCCATTAATAGTCGCCAGTTTGCCCCATCAAATAATGCCAGTTTTTCCCATCAAATTATGTCAGTTTGCCCAATCAATATTCGCCAGTTTGCCCCATCAATATTCGCCAGTTTGCCCCATCAATAGTCGCCAGTTTGCCCCATCAATAGTCGCCAGTTTGCCCCATCAATAGTCGCCAGTTTGCCCCATCAAATGCCGCCGGTTTGCCCCATCATTAGTGGCCAGTTTGCCCCATCAATAGTCGCCAGTTTGCTCCATCAATAGCCGCCAGTTTTCCCCATTAAATGATGCCAATTTGCCCCATCAAATGATGCCAAAACGTACTGCGCATGCTCCGCCCCTAAAATTTTCCGACGTGCATTGCGCTAAATGACGTCGCAAGGACGTCATTGGTTTTTACGTTAGCGTAAATGGCGTCCAGCGCCATTCACGGACGACTTACGCAAACGACGTGAAAGTTCAAATTTCCACGCGGGAACGACGGCCATACTTAACATTGGCTAGACCACCTAGGGGGCAGCTTTAGTTTTATGCTGCGTATCTCTACGGAAACAACGTAAATTTACAGCGACGGGCAAAGCGTACGTTCGTGAATTCGGCGTAACTAGTCATTTGCATATTCTACGCCGACCGCAATGGAATCGCCACCTAGCGGCCGGCCTGGAATTGCAGCCTAAGATCCGACGGTGTAAGTCACTTACACCTGTCGGATCTTAGGGAGATCTATGCGTAACCTGATTTTATGAATCAGCCGCATAGATACGACCGAGCGCACTCAGAGATACGACGGCGTATCAGGAGATACGCCGTCGTATATCTTTTATGAATCTGGCCCATTATGACTGTTGTCTTTGGGGTATTTACAGTGATACTCTATTAGTTATGACTGAAGCTTTGCCCGTGTCTTGAATGAATAGTTTCAGTTTTTGCTTTTTATTGCTTTCTTATTCTTTTTTCTATAAAACCCAATAAATTTTGACAATTAGAAAACTTTATCATCAGTCATTTTTATTTTATTAAATGGTCCCTAGGACGTCCCTCCCGCATTGCCCGCGCACCTCTCAGCCCCCCCCCCCCTCCTCTCCGCTTGTCTTTGAACGTTCAGATATCACCCCGTTTATTGGGAGTTTTTTATTTTTTTTTCACCTCCTTGTCCATTGGCTGCCCATTAACAAGGCCGGCACAACATAAAAATGTCCCCGGGGTGCCGGGACTTTCCCACGGTCCTGATGCTGCCCTCTGTAAAGCGAACTTGGCATCGGACAAAATCAGAGCCTGACAACAATTTAGGAAATACAGAAAAAAAATAAAAATAAAAGTATAAAACAAAATCGCGTCTTTCTTTTTGGAGCGTTAAAGCTGAAGGACCCTCCGTGTCCAGGAGAAATATGAAGGCGAGAAAGACGACTTCGCCAGAAATAATCATAGAAAATAAATCTTCTATTGGTTTGTGTGTTTTGTATCGATTAACCACTTGCTTACCGGGCACCTGAACCCCCCCCCCCCTCCTGCCCGGACCGATTTTCAGCTTTCAGCGCTCTCACTCTTTGAATGACAATTGCGCGGTCGTGCTACGCTGTGCCCAAATGAAATTTTTATCATTTTTTCCCCACAAATAGAGCTTTCTTTTGGGGGTATTCGATCACCTCTGAGGTTTTTATTTTTTGTTAAAAAATAAATAAAAAGACAGAATAAAAAAATACAAAACTGTTTTATATTTTGTTATAACATTTTGCAAATGGGTAATTTTTCTCCTTCATTGATGTACGCTGATGAGGCTGCAGTGATGGGCACCAATAGGCTGCAGTGATGGGCACCGATGGGCTGCATTGATGGGCACTGATAGGTGGCACTGGTGGGCACTGATAGGCGGCACTGGTGGGCACTGAGAGAGAGCATTGGTGGGCACTGAGAGGGGGCATTGGTGGGCACTGAGAGGTGGCACTGAAGGGCATTGATAAGTGCCACTGGTGGGCACTGGGAATTGGCACTAATAGGTGGCACTGATAGCTGGCAGTGATGGGCACTGATAGGTCGCAGTGATGGGCACTGATAAATGGCACTGGTGGGCACTTAGAATCGTCACTAATAGGTGGCACTGATAGCTGGCAGTGATGGGCACTGATTGCTGGCAGTGATGGGCGCTACCATAGGTAGATAGGTGGCAATGAAGGCCACTGATCAGCACTGGTAGGTGAGACTGATAGGTGGCACTGATAGGTGGCACTGGTGGGCACTGAGAGGTGGCATTGGTGGGCAGGGCCATCTAAATAGCATCATGGGCCCCTGGGCAAAGTAATGCTCTGGGGCCCCTATAATGACAGTGCAGGTAAACATAAATCAAGTAGGTAGGAGGCAGACTGCCCCCCCTGTGTATCTATCACTCTCAGTGCCATCATGGGGCCCCCAATTTCGGGGCAGCATGGGCTCAAGGACCAGCTGCTTTGGGGAAAGTGCAGGGGCCACCATGCAGCTGGGGCCCCTGGGCAGTGCCCAGGTGTGCCCTCTCATTAAGACAGCCCTGTTGGTGGGCACTGAGAGGTGGCATTGGTGGGCACTGAGAGGTGGCACTGATGGGTGGCACTAATGTGCATTGATAAGTGGCACTGGTGGGCACTGGTAATCGGCACTGATAGCTGGCACTGATAGCTGGCACTGATAGCTGGCACTGATAGCTGGCAGTGATGGGCACTGATAAATGCCACTGGTGGGCACTGAGAATCGGCACTAATTGGTGGCACTGGTAGCTGGCAGTGATGGGCACTGATAGCTGGCAGTGATGGGCGCTGATAGGTGGCAATGAAGGCCACTGATCAGCACTGGTAGGTGAGACTGATAGGCAGCACTGCTAGGTAGCACTGATGAGGCACTGGCCGGCACCACTGGTGGGCATTGATAGGTGGCACTGTTTTGCACTGGTGGTCACGGTGGGCACTGATGAGGCGGACGTGCCTCTTCCACTGTTGGACCGATGTCCCTTACGCAAAAGCTGGCGATCAGCTCTTTTTTCCCCTCATGCCGTCGGTGCGAGGAGAAAAAAAAATGATTACCGAGCTTTTATTTACATCAGGTGATCAGCTGGAGGGATGTCATTAAAGTTCATGTGTAAGGGAAGGTGTCCCAATACTTTTGACAATATAGTGCATGTGATTACATAACAACGTAATTAAAAAACAATTTATCTATATAGATGTGTAACTTCATGTAACTACAGCAAATCTGTGAAATCAGTGATGGTTCTTCCCGTGTCAGAGCCGACTACAACATAATGAACCAATCCCGACCACGGCGCCATTCAGTGCCTCTTCCTCCTCCATGCCATAAGTGACTGAACCCCCCCCCCCCCCCACCCACAAACAAGCCGCCTCCACCCACCAAGACAAAGCCGGGACAATGCCTTGTCAGGTCCAACTCGCCGAGCTTCTATCCAATGTCTAAGCTTCATTGCACATTCTGAATGCCTGGTGTCCACCCCGGGACGCTTTATGGGAAACCAACAAAGGGAAAGCCGGGATGAGCAGTAAATAAAACAAAAAAACGGGGTCTCTATTCCCGCGGAAAGAATACGCTCGCCCTCAATCTGCGTTACTTCTCGCCGAGGAAGAAGGGGATTGGAGATACAAGTGGACTGGATTTGACGACGGAACCTCCAGCATTACCTAGACCCAGGGCCGCCATCAGGAACGATGGGGCCCCTTACACAGCTTCAGGCATGGGCCCCCTGGAGAAGAGAACCGGGGGTGGGGGGGGGGGGTGCTGCCGCCTGAAATTGAGAAGCGGGGAGGCTATTTAAATGTATTTATTTTTAAAAAGGGGGGTTGTCATCTGGGGCCCTGTGGACCTCTGGGCCCTTTAAAAAAAAAATACATATATATATATATATATATATATATATATATATATATATATATATATATATATATATATATATATATGTGTATATGTGTATGTATATGTATATATATATATATATATATATATATATATATATATATATATATATATATATGTATGTATGATGGGCACAGTAGTGGCAATTAATGGGGACACTGACAGCAATTGATGGGCACACTGGCAGCACTTGATGGGCACAGTAGTGGCAATTTATGGGCAAACTGGTAGCAATTGATGGGCACAGTAACGGTAATTGATGGGCACACTGGCAGCACTTGATGGGCACAGTAGTGGCAGTTGATGGGCACAGTAGTGGCAATTTATGGGCAAACTGGTAGCAATTGATGGGCACAGTAACGGTAATTGATGGGCACACTGGCAGCACTTGATGGGCACAGTAGCGGCAGTTGATGGGCACAGTAGTGGCAATTGATGGGGACACTGCCAGCAATTGATGGGCACACTGGCAGGAAATTGATGGCACAGTAGCTGTGTTTGATGGGCACAGTGGCTGCAATTAATGTTTTTTTTTTTTTCAGTTTGTTTGCGCCCCCGCAAAAATTTTGAGTACCAGCCGCCACTCGCTAGAACTGAAATAACTAGCATTGAACAGGAGGGGAGGACAGAGGAAAATACCAAAGGTAAAACAAGTTGTAGTGGCCAGAAACTGCCACTAGATGTCAGCATACTACAAAACAATAACAACCTAATGCAGTGCAATTCAACGCAGGAAAAATGACATGAAAGTGGGTCCAACCAGTCACATGACTTGTTTGAGAACGGAAAGTTGTCACTCATCTGGCCGTGTACGCCGGGTCCGAGACGCGGGACGGTATCATTTTATTGTTTCTGTGACCCGTCTTATCAGATCCTGCTGCCGAGCTGCAGACTTTATGAAACAATGCGAAACATCAATACAGACAACTTGCCAAAGGCGCGGGATTACCAGGAGAAGCAAAACAAGGAGATCGGAATTTTTTTACTTTAACGCTGTAAATCCTCCGCGGCTTTTCTCACTGCTGTAGGGTTACAGCAAAGTTCTCCAATAAGTTGTAGGGGGAACTTTAAGATTTATATATTTTTGACCTGGTAAACCTAAAAGAACAACTAGACCAACATTTAAAAATAAACACAGGCCAAGTATTGTAAAAAAAAAATCAATATATTGTACTACAGAAATCTGACTTGGTTTGCAAGCGTTGTCTCACAAAACGAGCAGGGTTCAAGCCTCTGCGGTGTGCAGTACCGCATTTGGCCAGAGGTGCGGGGGCGCCAGTGACACTCAGAGCTGCTCGGAGACGTCAGAGGCGCTCGCAGACTCTCGGAAACACCTAGAAACACTCTTAGGTAGATTCACACACATTGGCCTAACCTTAGGGAGGCCTAGCCTAGCCTGTTTAGGCTACACCGCCGTAAATTAGTTAGGCTAGTAATGATTCACAATCTACTTACCTGCTAATCTACGGCGGTGTAGCCTCAAACGAGCGGGCGTAAGGGCGCCAAATTCAAATTGCTTGGAGGGGGGCGTGTTGTATGGAAATGAGGCTTGACCTCACGTTTTTTTGACGTTTTTTGACACTGCGCATGCGCCGGGCGACTACATTTCCCAGTGCGCATTGCGGCTAAGTACGCCGTACGGGCCTATTGATTTCGACGTGGACGTAAACGACGTAACTCCCGATTCGCGGACGACTTACGCAAACGACGCAAAAATTTCGAACCTCGCGGCAGGAACGGCGGCCATACTTTAACATTGTTATTCCACCTTATAGGTGGAATAAGTTTAGGCGGCCTATCCCTTGCGGAAACGACGTAATTCGATGGCGTAGGCCTGGCGTACGTTCGTGAATCGGCGTATCCCCTCATTTACATAATCTACGCCGGCCGCAATGGAAGCGTCATCTAGCGGCCATCAGAAACATTGCAAGCTAAGATAGAAAGGCGCAAGCCGGCCTATCTTAGCTTTGTTTAAGCGTATCTCTGTTTGAGCATACGCTTAAACAAACGCCGGCGTAGATTCTGAGTTAGGTCGGCTTATCTACTGATAAGCCGGCCGAACTCTTTGTGAATCTACCTATCTGTTCCTGAGTGTCTCCGTGCCTCTCCGAGTGCATCCAAGCAGTCTGCGAGTGTCTCCGGTGACCCCCCACCTCTGGCCACATGCGGTACTGCATACAATAACAGTCAGTATGGAACTAATTATCTGAGTTTCCATTGATTCCTATGGGGAAATTCGCTTTGATATAAGAGTGCTTTGGATTGCAAGCATTCTTCTGGAACGAATTATGCTCGTATTCCAAGGTACCACTGTATAGCAACCAAAAAATGCCTAACTAACAGGAAGCCTAACAAACTATGTATAATATATATATGCAAGATGAGGAACACGGGTAACAGGGAACACCAGGGATGCCAGGAAGGGGGGAATCAAGACTGGGTTCAGGAACAAGGGGACTAAGGGAGCAAATGTAGGGCAGCAAGGTGCAGGGTACAGGATGCAAGGCTAAAGCAAGATCAAGATCAGGAACAAGAGCAGGAAAATTGGGAACAGCATCAGACTGCCACAAGAAAATCAAAACACTGACACAAAGAGTAATGGCAGAGGAGGGCTTATATACCCGCCCAGCAGCCAGCATCAGGTCGAAAATGATTACAAGAAACTGCTGGCTGCTGGGAGACACCTGCTGGGGGACACTGGAACTACAACCTTCCACTCTGGGAAGCACCAGCAGGTGATTCAGGTCCTGACAGGTGTCCTCACATACTGTGGGGAGGAGGGGTATCATGCCACCATGAGTGACCCTACACCAAAGTTTGGCAAGGCCGGGGCCGCCATCAGGAATTATGGGGCCCCTTACACAGCTTCAGGCATGGGCCCCCCTGGAGCAGAGAACCGGGGGGGGGGGGGGGGCTAATGCCACCTCCTCAATTTAAGAAGCGGGGGGGCTGCCACGAATTAATTAAGAAGCGGGGGGTGATGCCACTAATTGAGAAGCGGGGGGCGTGAGTTGAGAAGCTGAGAAGCTTGCCACGAATTGACGAATTGGGGGGGGGGGGGGGGGAAGGTTACCCTGGGGACCTCCGGGCCCCTTACAAAAAAAATATATGTAATAAAAATTATAAAAAAAGGGGGGGGGGGGAGGACCTCTGGGTCCTTTAATAAAAAGAAAAAAAAGATATAAATATAGATATAAGGAAATAAATATATAGAAAATAAATAAATAAATAAAAAATAAAATAAATAAAAAAAGGGTATATAAAAATAAAAATAAAATACACATATATATATATATATAAAAAAATATATATATTTATAAAAAAAAGGGGGGTAGGACCTTTAATAAAAAGAAAAAATATATAAATATAGATATAAGGAAATAAATATACCGTATATAAAAAAATAATAATAAATAAAATAAATAAAAAAAGGGTATATAATATATATATATATATATATATATATATATATATATATATATATATATAAAAAATATATATATAAAAAAAGGGGGGGGGGTAGGACCTCTGGGCCCTTTAATAAAAAAAATATATATAAATATAGATATAAGGAAATAAATATATATAAAAAAAAATAATAAATAAATAAATGGTGTATATATATATCTCCGGGCCCCTGGGGACCTCTGGGCCCTTTAATAAAAACAAACAAAATAAATAAATATATAGAAAAATAAAAATAATAATTATAAAAAAAAAAAAAAGGGGGGGGGGGGGTTGCCATCGGGGGCGTTGGGGAACTCCGTGCCCCTTCGAAAAGAAAAAGAAAAAAAAGGGGGATTGCCATCCGGGCCCCTGGGGACCTCCAGGCCCCTTACAGGTGTACTGCCTGTACCCCCCTGATGGCGGCCCTGGGCAAGGCTATGAAGAGCACTACCAATTAACTATTTTTCTCTGCATAGTCATAGGAGATGGCTTCCTATTACAGTATAGAGAAGCACAAGGCAATGTTATATGGAGAGTTCTAAGCTGTTGTGGATATTATAGAGCCGGGATGTCAGCAGGTACAAGGACATGGTTCTGGTAGCTGCCCAGCAATCTAGATAAAGGTGAGAGTGACACACGTGTGAATGTGGTTTATCCATCTCTCTGCTCCGTTTTATCTCCAAGTATTAGGAAGCAGCTGCCTGCGATTATGAGGATTTGAAGGATCTAGCTGTGATTAACGCTCAGCTGCTATTGGTTTGCCAAACTCCCAAATGGGGATTATCCCCTCTGCTTCCCGTGAATGTAAGATTGTAGCAGATAGTGGAGGAATTGGGGCCCACCCAGAAGGCAAGGTGGCAGATGGCCTTATTGGCTGATCTTCGTTTTTTGTACTTGTAGTCTCGCCCCATAGGGGGGGGAAATGGCTTTGAAGTGCAGAGGTGTAAGTAGATGCCGCTTTGCTTAGTTGCGGAGTAGGACCCCGCTTTATCGCACGCGAGAACCTTCATCTGTTTGCTGCTGATCATAAATAAAATTAGGCCAAAAAATGCAACAGCCCCTTATAGGCTAGGAACTCTTGAAGTAGCACAAAGTGTTGTGAACGGCATCCTGGAGCACCTCCAACCTCCTTTGTAGACACTGGTCCCCAGCTCTACCCACTGCAGTAAATGCCAGCCCGCCTGAAACTTTGTGTCTGCGGCACCGGTTAGCTAAGCTATGGCCCCAGCCACCAAACCTCGGGGACTAACCCAGATGATCTCAGAACGCCCACCGGTCATACCACTACTTGGTCACTATGGGTTGAATAGGGTGACCACATTTACAATTCAGGGACACCCCCTTCAAAAAATCAGCTTGTGGTGTAACGAATCACAGCACAGTGATTGGACACAAGAGGCGGGATTTATGATTTCTCCAATCACAAGCAGGGGGTGGGGATTGTGCTCCTCCAGGCATTCCCGGCCAGGACAAGTACTGTCAGTAAGTAAAGCGGTGATGTGGCAGCCTTTTTTGGGGGCATCATATTGGCCCGGGGGGGTGGCTGTGTCAATTTCATTCCGGGACACTGTATTGTCCTGGAATGAAGGTGCCCGGGACAGACCTGCAAAATGCGGGACTGTCCCGGGCAATCCGGGACACATGGTCACCCTAGGGTTGAACCGTACCAACTAGAGGACGCCACACCTAGGACCACTATTGTATTAATAATACCAGATTTAGACCTCCGTCAAGGACCCCAAACCGCCAAAGAACAACAAAAGTAGTATAACAGTACCACCCGAAAAAATAGGGCAGGAGGGAGGGATGTTCCTCTGGCGATTTCTCCTCTGCAAGTGAACCTAAACCACTCCTCCCCAGCACTATACTCTCCTGATCCTCCTCCCAATCACATCATCTACTTCAGGTAAGCGTCAGTACTGAACAAACCACCAAATATAGTTAACCCCTGATTCTCCTTCCACCCTGTCATGTTTGCCCTCTGCCTATTTTGTTCCTTCTCAGCTCCAGGTATACCTTCATTACTACAACCCTTTCCATTGTTTTTCAAATCAGAAGGAACAATAGAAGCCTACCCATTTCTCTCACTGTAAGTTTCCTTTAAGGTCCAGTTGCCTCAAATAATATTTGTTCCATCCTTTGCCAAGTTTGATGGCCACTTGAACCTTCTGTCCACACATGGTCTACAAAAAGTTAATATAACTAGTAGTCAATGACCCCTATACATGTCCCATGGAGGTCTTCGTTATTACTACAGCCCTTTCTATTGTATTCCAGCCTACCCATTTCTCTCACTGTAAGTTTCCTTTAAGGTCCAGTTGCCTCAAATAATATTTGCTCCATCCTTTGCCAAGTTTGATGGCCACTTGAACCTTCTGTCCTCACATGGTCTACAAAAGTTAATATAACTAGTAGTGAATGGCTCCTGTGCTCGTCCCATGGAGATCTTTGTTATTACTACAGCCCTTTCTATTATTTTTCAAAGCAGGAGGAGAAATTGCAGCCTACCCATTTCTCTCACTGTAAGTTTCCTTTAAGGTCCAGTTGCCTCAAATAATATTTGTTCGATCCTTTGCCAAGTTTGATGGCCGCTTGAACCTTCTGTCCACACATGGTTTACAAAAAGTTAATATAACTTGTAGTCAATGACCCCTATACATGTCCCATGGAGGTCTCCATTATTACTACAGCCCTTTCTATTGTTTTCCAAAGCAGGAGGAGCAATGGCAGCAGGGCTGATCCTAGGCAGGTGCGTGGGGTGCAGTGCACCCAGACGCCACAGAGGTGGGGGCACTGAAGCGCCAGAGTGCTCCCCTCCCTCCTCCTCCTCTCCTTGTCCGCGTCCATAGGAGACTCTCTCCGCCGGTCACCGTCGCCGCCACTGTGTTTCCTGCCCAAGCCCGTCCCCCCTCCCTCCTCCTGTCAGAGGAGGAGAGAGAAGCAGTGACGTCGCTGGGGGGCAGTCCGTTCCCGACATGTTCTCCTTGTCCGTGTTAGGGGAGCATCTCTGTGTTTAAGTCATTGGCATAAAAATATTTGTAAAGGGGAGAAGTTGGTAAGATGACCACGCCCATGCGGGGGCGCCGGAAATATTTCTGCACCCAGGCGTCTGTGACCCTAGGCATCGGCCCTGAATGGCAGCCTACATTTTGCTCTCACTGCAGGTTCCCTTTAAGGTCCATGAGCCTTCAGATAATATTTGTTCCATTCTTTGCCAAGTTTGGTGTTGAAATTGATGACTTGGCTGGTAGAGAGAAGAGATATTTAGAAGGTAGAATCCAGAAACCTTCGGGTAATTTCAGTCTTTTTTATCTCCGGCCACTTTTCGTGTCTGCAGCGGATAAATTATGCCCTTGGAACCAAGCGTATATATATTCGTTTTATTTAATAAAGGCAAAAGAATAAACCGGTTATCTCCCGATAACGTTACACATACGGGTGCAGCGGTATCATTTGAGAATTGGAGCGCCTCGGTCTGGGGCCCCCCCTGGAGCCTCTGATATTTATTCTTAATCCCTAAACTACGAGGAACGTTTGAGATTTGGACGGCGCTAACGAGCCACTGAAAGGCAGCCAATAACTCGATACCCAAGGTAATGCGCAGGATAATTTAATTAAGAGTAACTCAAACTCTTTACACAAATGACTGGAGTCTAATGAAGCCAAGTTGAAAATGTAGCTGTGTTTTTCGCATAGCTTCTGCTCCGCGTTTCGGTTATTTTGGACGGTCGTCAAGATTTAAAAGGAAGTTTTCTTAATTTTTTATTTTTTTTTCAAGAGGGAGAAGGTAGATACTGCGAAAGTTAAAAAAAAATAAAAAATAAATATGCAACACTTTATTTATTTAGTTTGTTGGATTACCGGAGAGATTTCAGGTCAACGTAAACAGAGTTCAAAGTTGTCCTTATTTATGGCAACCGGAGTCAGAAACTGTATATTCTCCTCCAATGGAAGGAAGTGGTAGTCTGCTGGAAGAGCCTTCGGGTGCGCCGGTCTCCATGCAAGGACGTTTCGGTAATCCATTTGCTGCGGGGTGAAGGGAGCGTAGCGGGAAGTTGTGTAGGGTTCATTGTATCCCATGAAGAAGGGCAATAGGTAGTATGGTTGGGTTTTCGGAGATAGATTGAGGCAAAAGTCAACCAGAGAGATGTTCAGTGGATGGAAATACCGAGGCTAATGCCAGACAGGTAACCTGCCATGGCATAACAAATATGACATCCTACATATGTGCACCTATCTCTAATTGGCTAAACCCCTTCTGCTCTTTGAAGTGATCCTGTGGCGGCTGGTGCTCCAAATTCTTTGGGGGGGGGGGGGGCACAAACAAACTGAAAAAAACATACATCAATTGCAGCCTCACTGTGCCCATCAAACACAGCTACTGTGCCAATCAAACGCAGCTACTGTGCCCATCAATTGCCTCTACTGTGCCCATCAAACGCAGCCACTGTGCCCATCAATTGCCTCCACTGTGCCATCAAACGCAGCCACTGTGCCTATCAATTGCTGCCTGTTTGCCCCGTCAATTGCCGCCAGTTTGTCCCATCAAATGCCACCAGTTTGCCCCATCAAATGATGCCAGTTTGCCCCGTCAAATGCCACCAGTTAGCCCCGTCAAACGCCGCCAGTTTGCCCCATCAAATGCTGCATTATTCCTCCCACTCACACCAATGATTGGGCATGATTTATCTCAGTGATTCCAATGATGGGGCATTATTCCTCCCAATGACACCAATGATGGGGCATTATTCCTCCCACTGATACCAATGATGGGGCATTATTCCTCCCACTGACACCAATGATGGGCCATTATTCCTCCCAATTACACCAATGATGGGACACTATTCCTCCCACTGACACCAATGATGGGGTACCATTCCTCCCACTGACACCAATGATTAGGCATGATTCATCTCAGTGATACCAATAATAAAGCACTATTACTTCCACTGACACCAATGATGGGACACTATTCCTCCCACTGACACCAATGATGGGACACTATTCCTCCCACTGACACCAATGATGGGACACTATTCCTCCCACTGACACCAATGATGGGGCACTATTCCTCCCACTGACACCAATGATGGAGCACTATTCCTCCCACTGACACCAATGACGGGACACTATTCCTCCCACTTATACCAATGATGGGACACTATTACTTCCACTGACACCAATGATGGGACACTATTCCTCCCACTGACACCAATGATGGGACACTATTCCTCCCACTGACACCAATGATGGGGCACTATTCCTCCCACTGATACCAATGATGGGACACTATTCCTCCCACTGACACCAATGATGGGGCACTATTCCTCCCACTGATACCAACAATGGGACACTATTGCTCCCACTGACACCAATGATGTGGCACAATTCCTCCCACTAACACCAATGATGGGGCACAATTCCTCCCACTGACACCAATGATGGGACACTATTCCTCCCACTGATACCAATGATGGGACACTATTCCTCCCACTGATACCAATGATGGGACATTATTCCTCCCACTGCCATCAATGATGGGACACTATTCCTCCCACTGACACCAATGATGGAGCACAATTCCTCCCACTGACACCAACGATGGGACACTATTCCTCCCACTGATACCAATGATGGGACATTATTCCTCCCACTGACACCAATGATGGGACACTATTCCTCCCACTGACACCAATGATGGGGCACAATTCCTCCCACTGACACCAATGATGGGACACTATTCCTCCCACTGATACCAACAATGGGACACTATTCCTCCCACTGACACCAATGATGGGACACTATTCCTCCCACTGACACCAATGATGGAGCACAATTCCTCCCACTGACACCAACGATGGGACACTATTCCTCCCACTGATACCAATGATGGGACATTATTCCTCCCACTGACACCAATGATGGGACACTATTCCTCCCACTGATACCAACAATGGGACACTATTGCTCCCACTGACACCAATGATGGGACACTATTCCCTCCACTGACACCAATGATGGGGCACTAGTCCATTAATAAATAAAAAGGAATAATAATAATTGGTTATGCGCACACTTTAAACAAGCTGACCCAGCGATCTGGCGTTTCCTGAGGCGGTATTGGTCTGTCGGTGGATGGTAACGGCCGGTCTTGTTTAGATTTCCTTTAAGTCCTCGACATGCCGCATCAATGAAATGAAATGGAGCCGATCGATGGAGTCTGGACCTCCCCCATGAAAATAATAATGGCCGATTAATTACACCGCTCATTTCATATAATCTTTTATAGATTGTGGCAACGGCCCGGCAATTAGATTGCAATAACAACGTTAGCAGTTGAGAGCGACCCCCGCTGATTGGCCCCCCTAATTAGTAAATGATTACCTGGGAAATGCTCGTTACGGGGGAACGACTGCATATTAATCATTGTCTGAAACCATTGTAATTGGGCCGCCCAATCCGCGGCACATCCTGCTCGCTGACCGACAGCGCCATTATTTATGGCACGTGCTGCATTTTTAAGACAATATTTACAGCGCCGACTGATGCCGCCAGGAAAGTAATGGCACAACGGGGAGGTGGAAGCCCTGATCTGCTTTCCATGTGGGCTTTTCTGCTGGTGGAAATCTTCACGCGTTGGCCAAGGAAAGAGAACCTGTGACGCCAATTGTGGGGCCCATTTATATCTATACAGTGAGCTGCCAACAGTTTTGGACGGGGGGGGCCGAAGCAAGTTGGGGGGTGCAGCGGAGAGTTGTGGATGGTGGGTGCCAGTGGCGGGTGGTGGTCAATTTTTTTTGAGGTGGGGCGGGGGAAAAAAAAAACATCAATTGCAGTCACCGTGCCCATCAAACGCAGCTACTTTGCCATCAATTTCCCCCACTGTGCCCATCAAATGCAGCCACTGTGCCATCAAACACAGCCACTGTGCCATCAATTTCTCTCACTGTGCCCATCAAATGCAGCCACTGTACCTATCAATTGCTGCCAGTGTGCCAATCAATTGCCGCCACTGTGCCCATCAATTGCTGCCAGTGTGTCCATCAATTGCCACCACTGTGCCCATCAATTGCTGTCAGTGTGCCCATCAATTGCTGCCACTGTGTTCATAAAACGCAGCCACTGTACCTATCAATCGCTGCCAGTGTGCCCATCAATTGCAACCACTGTGCCCATCAATTGCTGCCAGTATGCCCATCAATTGCTGCCACTGTGCCCATCAATTGCTGCCACTGTGCCCATCATTTGCTGCCACTGTGCCCATCATTTGCTGCCACTGTGCCCATCAATTGCTGCCACTGTGCCCATCAAATGCCGCTACTGTGCCCATCAATTGCTGCCAGTGTGCTCATCAATTGCTGCCACTGTGCCCATAAAACGCAGCCACTGTACCTACCAATTGCTGCCATTGTGCCCATCAATTGCTGACAGTGCGCCCATCAATTGCCGCTACTGTGCGCATCAATTGCTGCCAGTGTGCCCATCAATTGCTGACACTGTGGCCATCCATTGCTGCCAGTGCGCCCATCAATTGCCACTACTGTGCCCATCAATTGCTGCCAGTTTGCCCATCAATTGCTGACACTGTGCCCATCAAATGCTGCCATTGTGCATCTGCCACCCGCCCAGCACTTACTTGTCTCAGTGGGGCAGCGGGTCACGGTGGCGGTGTCCTCCATGCTCCTCGATGTCTTCTCCCATCCGCTCTTCCTGTCCTCTGGTATGATTGCCTGTCGTTTCAGCCAATCAGGTGACAGGTGACAGGTAACCAGACCCGAGCACCTGATTGGCGGTTCAGTGTTAGGAAAGCAAATATTCAACAATGCTGGTTGAACTGCGAATGCCCAGCATGGCGCCCGCTGTTCACCTTTTTGGACGTCTACGGCTCTAATCGGGTGCTTCCAAAAAAAAAAAACCCATCGCTGTAAAATCAGGTGCCCGGCGCCCGAAAAGGGGCCGGGCACCTGAATAGGGGTGGCAACGGCGACCATAGATAGATTCATGCTGTGTATGAATCTATCTATGGTGATAGACAGGTGGCAGGAGAGAGGGGGAGGCGCCCGTGCACCCTTTATGGGTGGTACCCCACCATCTACAACTCACCTCTGCATCCCCGTCCACAACTCACTGTTTGCGGCCGGATCCACAACTGACTTCTGCACCCTGGTCCGCAACTCCTCTCTGCACCCGCTGGGTGCAGAGAGGAGTTGCGGACCAGGGTGCAGAAGTCAGTTGTGGCTCCGGCCGCAAACAGTGAGTTGTGGATGGGGATGCAGAGGTGAGTTGTAGATGGTGGGGTACAGAAGTGAGCTTAGGAAGGGGGTGGGGGGTTTGCAATGCTGCCCCTTTAAGACCTGCCCATATATATATATATATATATATATATATATATATATATATATATAATCACACACATGCGTTTCAGCTTTGGGGTGCCCACCTATGGTGCGCCAAGGTTGGTGGTGGAGACTCCCATAGGTCTATCAAACCTGAAGTAGAGCATTAAAATGAGGATCTTTCCATAAGATACAATGTAGCGGCATTAATGGAGCTCCCCTTTAATTCCAGCAACACCAAAATCCAGTAATGCTAGAAAATCTGTTTTTCTTTTCTTCCCTCTGTTAGGAAAACGTAATTCCGAAACTCGACACGTTTTTATCACCCGGAATTTTATCATTTCTTTGAGAGACGGAGATTTCTGGCTGTGTGTGGCATTCATCCCTTAAGCCGGGTTTAGGGAAAATCGCTACCTCCGGGCTCCGAGTTTTCGACTTAATTTATGCATTCAAACCCTTAACCCCTTCCGCCCCGACTGTCTTGTCCTCGGGGGGCATCGGCCTCGGCAGCGCTGGGAAGGATGCTTGCTGGATACTTTGTTGAGGCTTTGCTCGCATTCTCACAGCTTGTTGTGCTTGGCGCCTTTCCTGGTTTGGAAGGCCTGTCTTATGTAACCTCTTGTAAGAAGGGGGGGGGGAGGAAGCGTCACACTTGTTCTGAGTGCGCCGACCCTGGCCCTTATCGATCTGTCAGCCAATGTTGCTGTGATTGTCTGTTAGGTAAAAGCACGGTTTGCTCCCTGTACTCAGTGTAGCTAGTTAGGTCTCCTCCAGTGGCGGCTGGTGCTCAAAATTTTTGGGGGGGCGCAAACGTAAAAAAAAAAAATGCATCAAATGCAGCCACTGTGCCATCAATTGTCACCACTGTGCCATGCCATCAAATGCAGTCACTGTGCCATGCCATCAAACGCAGCCACTGTGGCATCAATTGTCACCACTGTGCCATGCCATCAAATGCAGCCACTGTGCCATGCCATCAAACGCAGCCACTGTGCCATGCCATCAAACGCAACCGTTGTGCCATGCCATCAAACGTAGTCACTGTGCCATGCCATCAAACGCAACCGTTGTGCCATGCCATCAAACGCAGCCACTGTGCCATGCCATCAAACGCAGCCACTGTGCCATGCCATCAAACGCAACCGTTGTGCCATGCCATCAAACATAGTCACTGTGCCATGCCATCAAACGCAACCGTTGTGCCATGCCATCAAACGCAGCCACTGTGCCATGCCATCAAACGCAGCCACTGTGCCATGCCATCAAACGCAGCCACTGTGTCATGCCAACAAACGCAGTCACTGTGTCATGCCAACAAACGCAGTCACTGTGTCATGCCAACAAATGCAGTCACTGTGCCATGCCATCAAATGCAGTCACTGTGCCATGCCAAACGCAGTCACTGTGCCATGCCATCAAACGCAGTCACTGTGCCATGCCATCAAACACAGCCACTGTGCCATCAGTTGTCACCATTGTGCCATGCCATCAAACGCAGCCACTGTGCCCCTCAATTGTCACCACTGTGCCCTTTAATTGTCACTACTGTGCCCATTGATGCCACTGTGCCCATTGATGCCACTGTGCCCATTGTCACTACTGTGCCCATTGTTGCCACTGTGCCTATTGTCACTACTATGCCCATTGATGCCACTGTGCCCTTTGTCGCCTCTGTGCCCATTGTCGCCGCTTTTCCTGGACAGGATTAGTCCAGCCTGGAGGGGCACTCTGCTATGTCTGCTGTTGGGAGGGCCTAGGATGCTTTCCCCCCCCCCCACAAATTGTGGTATTTAATCACCTTTGCGTTTTTTATTTTTTAGTCATATGACGTCCACAGAGGGGATTTCCCATTCCGGATGGGCGTCATATGACGTCCTGGGCTTTGTGAGGGTATATCTGAATGATGGGTGCAGCTAGAGGCATCATTCAGATATCATTATTTGCCGGCGGCATTTCTACGCACCATAAGAACGATCATAGCGGCACTTCCGCCGCTCGATCGTTCTTATAGGCGGCGGGAGGGCACATCCCCCCCTCTCACCGCCATCCGGTGCTGATGGCACGGGAGAGCCCGGAGAGAGAATCGTCCAGTGCCGGATGGGAAGCATAGAGATGACTGGTGACCAGATCATCTCTATGACCGTCGGAGGCCCGGGTGCGATGTGATGACGTCACACTCGGGTACCCGGAAGTAAACAAAGCCGCAACTGCGTCTAGTAAGCATGAGATCGATGATTTTTTTTTCACGATCTCATGCTTTCCAGCCTGGAGGAGAGATGTGGGGTCTTATTGACCACCCCCACATCTCTTTATAAAGAGGACCTGTCACACATTAATCCTATAACAAGGGATGTTAGGGTGCAGAAATATTTCTGTCGCCCCTACACGGGCGTCGTCATTTTACTAACTCCTCCCCTTTACAAATGTTTCTATGGCAATAACTCAACCACAGAGATGCTCCCCTTCTTCAGTAACCTGGGATCCTTACATGATCTCTTAACAATAAACAAAATGCAGGACGAGAAGCGGAGTACTTTATTGGGACCTGGAGGGGGGCCTCTGTGATGGACACAGAAAGGGCTTCTGTTAGAGAGTCTTTTTAGATGTTCGGCGCCCCCACCTCTGCAGGCGCCTGGGTGCAGTGCACCCTGCCTAGGATCGGCCCTGGCCCATCCCCCCCACAGTTAGAACACATCCCTAGGACACACTTAACCCCTTCAGCACCCCGTACTGGTTAACCCCTTCACTGCCACTTTAATTTAATCAGTGCATTTTTATAGCACTGATTGCTGTATCAATGATAATGGTCCCGCGTACTCTATGCCTCATACATTTGTTAGTAGGTGTCCCTCATTCCCATCTCAAAATGTTGGGAGTTATGCAATGGGGGACACTTGTTCTGGTCTTTTAGAAGATTTCCTCTCACTTCCTGTTGTGTCTCTAGGACAGAAAGTGAAGGATCACTAATGAAAAAAAAAAAAAAAAAGGCAGTTTTAACCTATGCAAAGGATTATAAAATGCTGCATGTCCTTATATATCTGAAATCGATGGCAATTCTCTGAGTTTTCATTAAAAATGTTGAAGTTTTAGGCCCGGATTCACATACATTGGCGCATATTTATGCCGGCGTAGCGTATCTAATATACGCTACGCCAACGTAGTGCAGAGAGGCAAGCACCGAATTCACAAAGCACTTGCCTCCCAAACTGCGCTGGGTTCCCTCGGCGTAAGCCGGCGTAGGTGGAAGTGGGCGTGAGCCATGCTAATGATGCGTGACCCCATGCAAATGATGGGCCGAGCGCCATAAAGATACGAATAACGAACGGCGCATGCGCCGTCCCGTGGACGCATCCCATTGCGCATGCTCAGAATCACGTCGGAAATACTCCCTAAGATTAGACGGATCACTGCCTACGACGTGAACATAACCTACGCCCAGCCCTATTCACGTCCTACGTAAATGACGTAAAATACGGCGGCTGTGTTCCCTGGTCCATACCTTAGCATGAGTTGCGCCTCATATATGGGGAATAACTTTACGCCGGACGTACGACTTACGCAAACCGCGTATATTATGCGCCGGGCGCAAGTACGTTCGTGAATCGGCGTATATCCCTCATTTGCATATGTGCATCGAAAATCAATGGGAGCGGCAAATGCGCCCGGCGTAAATATGCGCCCACAATACGCCGGCGTAGGAAAGTTACGTTGGTCGGATGAAGCCTATTTTCAGGCGTATCTAGTTTTGTGGGCACGGCGCACAGATACGACGGCGCATATTTGCACTTACGCGGCGTATCTCGAGATACGTCGGCGTAAGTGCTTTGTGAATCCGGGCCTTAGTGTTCTTTACAATGTTACATTTTGCGATAATGAGTCAAACTTCTCCTGAATCTCCTGAACTTCTGGAAGCACTCGGATCGTTTTTCATTGGAGCTCCCCGTATCGATCAATCAGACATTTCCTAATGTGATTCCCGAGTGGCCATTACCGATTCCCCGGACTTTGTAAACGTTAATGTTTTAATTGCCTGATTTGAATAAAATCCAGACGCCGATGGGGGGAGGGGGGAGGGGGTTGGGTAATTTTTATTTTGTCTCTCGGCTAAACATCCGACCCAAAGCAAAACAAACCAGACAAATACATCTCACTTTCACTCACTTTCACTCACTTTTTAGATTTTGTTTTTCCAGTTCCTTAAAATAAATTCATTTGTTAAACTAAAATGCGACAGTTCTAAATTGTCACCTGCGCTTGGGGCCAGATTCACACCTAACATTTCACTGACGTGTATTATTACACACTTGGTGCGCTACATGGGGAAGCCCATTCATTTCGATGAGTCGCCCTATGCCTGACAAATGTGCCAAAGTAGCTCATGCACCTTTTTGGGAGTTGAGCTTCGCACTTTTGACGCACGCAAAAAAAAAAAACCCGGGTCTGCTTGCCGAGTTTGAGGGACCATTAACAAACAATACGCAACCGCAACATGCTTTTCTGTACGTCTTGTGGACGAAACGTTCGGGTGGGAGTGCAGCCTTATTTAAATGGTCCCCCACCAATCCCTCTTGATTTCACAACTGCCCCTCTCACATCAACACCACCCCCCCCCCACACACAGCATCCCCTGCCCCCCTGCACATCACCCCCAATAAAGTGTCCTCCTTTTCTCCCCTTCACATCGTTCCACCAGAGTAGTTACCTTGATTGCCTCCCTCACATCACCCCAGTAGCGGCCTTCTTTGCACCACTTCACATCACACACCAAAAACTACCCCCCCACTCCCCAGTAGTGTCCTCCTTTCTTTTACCCTCTTTACACTCCACCCGTAGTATTGCCATCCTTTGCCCCTTCACACCTCCACCAGTAATGCCTTCCTTCACACTACCCCTAGTAATGACCTTATTTTCCCCTTCAAATTACCCCCCCCCCCCCCCTCACCACATTAGTGGTCTCCTTTAACCATTCACCCACACACACACACACACACAGTAGTGTCTTCTTTTACCCTCTTCACACACCCCACAGTAGTGTCCTCCTTTACCCCTTGACACCCCCCCCCCCCCCCACAATTGGGTCCTTTGCCCCTTGACCCCATCACCACAGTTGTGTCTTTCTCATACGTAAGTCGTAAAGTTATGCCCGATAAAGGAGGTGTAACTCAGCAGCATCCATGCAAAGGGCTGCACCAGGGAACACAAGCTGGCGTATTTTACGTAGTTTACGTTGGACGTGAATATGGCTGAGCGTAGGTTACGTTCACGCCGTAGGCAGTGATCCGACGTATCTTAGGGAGTAGTTCCGACGTGATTCTGAGCATGCGCACTGGGATGTGTCCACCAGGACGGCGCATGCGCCGTTCGTTATACGTATCTGTCTGGCAATCGGCCCATCATTTGCATGGGGTCACGCCTCATTTGCATGGCTCACACCATCCTTCCACCTAAGCCGGCTTACGCCTAGGAAACCCAGCACATTTTTGGGAGCACTGGCTTTGTGAATTCAGTGCTTGCCTCTCTGCGCTTCGTCGGCGTAGCCTACAGGAGATACGCTACAGCGGCATAAATGTGCGCCGCTGTCCGTGAATCCGGGCCTTGGAGTCTGCAAAAGACTTTAGACTGGTGTGGAGGTTCACCTTCCAGCAGGACAACGACCTTAAACATACAACCAGAGCTACAATGGAATGGTTTACATCAAAGCCTATTCATGTGTTAGAATGGCCCAGTCACAGTCCAGACCTAAATCCCATTGAGAATCTGTGGCAAGACTTGAAAATTGCTGTTCACAGACGCTCTCCATCCAATCTGACAGAGCTTGAGATATTTTACAAAGAAGAATGGGCAGAAATGTCCCTCTCTAGATGTGCAAAGCTGGTAGAGACACCCCCAAAAAGACTTGTAGAGAAAGGGGGTTCTACCAAGTATTGACCCCACACTTTTCACACATTTATTTGTAAAAAAAAACAATTGAAAACCATTTATCATTTTCCTTCCACTTCACAATTATGTGTCATTTTGTGTTGGTCTTTCACATAAAACCCTGATAAAATACATTAACGTTTTTGGTTGCAACATGACAAAATGGTGGAGAATTTCAAGGGGTATGAATACTTTTTCATGGCACTGTATACAGCTATGAGAATACAGAACAGGAGTGCTCTGATTATTTTTAAAAGTAATTTAAGACAAAATGTAGATTTTTTTTTCGGGTGCTGCTTTCATTTTTGAGTTCTGGTCCATTTTATGGTTGAATGTGGAATTCTGTATACGTTACATCGACGACGTTCCCCCGACCTCCGCAGCTTTAATAATTGATCTCGTTCACACGACTCTGCTCCATATCTAGGAATACTTTCCTGTCTCTGGCTCCTCTTTAGCTTCGCTCTTACTTACACCCCCCACCCCCCCCACCAGCCTAATCGTGCCCCGTGCAGAATTCTGCATCCACTGACGGATCTCAGCTAATAAACCATGTCGTTAATTTCTGAGCCATGCCCGACGTCTGCAGAACTTCCTCCCCAGGTCCCAGCGGCTAATGATTTAGGAAAAATTATTTCAGATGATCGCTCAGGCACATCACAAATCAGCCGCAGTGTCATAACTCTTAAAGGAGCGGCTGCAGCCACAATATCGTTTTCTGGTAACCGGATTATACCTGAGATGATGACGGCGTTCGCTCTACGAGTCCTTATTTTCCATATTTAAAAGGCGGGCCAAGCTGGCCAGTAACAATGATTGGCACACACTGTCTTACATTGGAGGTGTGCTTGGACAGCGCTACCCCCACAGGGAATGGCAGTATATCGACAGGCTAGGGTAGTATATTGACAGGCCAGGGTGGTATATTGACAGGCTAGGGTAGTATATGGACAGGCTAGGGCAGTATATGGACAGGCTAGGGCAGTATATGGACAGGCTAGGGTAGTATATGGACAGGCTAGGGCAGTATATGGAAAGGCAAGGGTAGTATATGGACAGGCTAGGGCAGTATATGGAAAGGCTAGGGCAGTATATGGACAAGCTAGGGCAGTATATGGACATGCTAGGGTAGTATATGGAAAGGCAAGGGTAGTATATGGACAGGCAAGGGTAGTATATGGACAGGCTAGGGTAGTATATGGACAGGCTAGGGTAGTATATGGACAGGCTAGGGTAGTATATGGACAGGCTAGGGTAGTATATGGACAGGCCTCCTGAATGACTTCAGCCCCTCTGACACACCAGGTTAGGTGAACGGAGATGACAAAAACATGAGATATCACCAAAGGGAATTTAAAGCATAACTCCACTTTTGTTGGCACAAAAACATTTTCCTCTGGACAGGGCCGGCCCTACCATGCGTCCCAGTGGGTCCATTGGACCCAGGCAGCACTTTGAGAGGGGCAGAAAATTGAACCACTTCTGCCTCTCCTTCTCTTCTATTTACCCGGCAAATTGACGACCAAGATTTTGTTTTCCTGCCCCTATACTGCCCTTGCCTGTCCATATCCTGCCCCAGCCTGTCCATATACTACCCTAGCCTGTCCATAGCCTGCCCTAGCCTGTCCATATACTACCCTAGCCTGTTCATATACTGCCCTAGCCTGTCCATATACTGCACTAGCCTGTCCATATACTACCCTAGCCTGTCCATATACTACCCTTGCCTGTCCATATACTACCCTTGCCTGTCCATATACCACCCTGGCCTGTCCATATACCACCCTAGCCTGTCCATATACTGCCCTTGCGTGTCCATATACTACCCTTGCCTGTCCATATACTACCCTTGCCTGTCCATATACTACCCTTGCCTGTCCATATACCACCCTGGCCTGTCCATATACCACCCTAGCCTGTCCATATACCACCCTAGCCTGTCCATATACTACCCTGGCCTGTCCATATACCACCCTAGCCTGTCCATATACTACCCTAGCCTGTCCATATACCAACCTAGCCTGTCCATATACCACCCTAGCCTGTCCATATACTACCCTAGCCTGTCCATATACTAACCTAGCCTGTCCATATACCACCCTGGCCTGTCCATATACCACCCTGGCCTGTCCATATACTGCCCTAGCCTGTCCATATACTGCCCTAGCCTGTCCATATATTGCCCTAGCCTGTCCATATACTGCACTAGCCTGTCCATATACCACCCTAGCCTGTCCATATACTGCACTAGCCTGTCCATATACTGCAGTAGCCTGTCCATATACTGCCCTAGCCTGTCCATATACTGCACTAGCCTGTCCATATACTACTCTAGCCTGTCCATATACTGCCCTAGTCTGTCTATTAACTGCCCTGGCCTGTCCATATACTACCCTAGCCTGTCCATACACTAACCTAGCCTGTCCATATACCACCCTGGCCTGTCCATATACTACCCTTGCCTGTCCATATACTGCCCTAGCCTGTCCATATACTGCACTAGCCTGTCCATATACTGCACTAGCCTGTCCATATACTGCACTAGCCTGTCCATATACTACCCTAGCCTGTCAATATACTACCCTAGCCTGTCAATATACTACCCTAGCCTGCCAATATACTACCCTAGCCTGTCCGTATACCACCCTGGCCATTCCATATACTACCCTAGCCTGTACATACACTGCCCTTGCCTGTCAATTTACTACCCTAGCCTGTCCATATACTAACCTAGCCTGTCCATATACTGCACTAGCCTGTCCATATACTGCCCTAGCCTGTCCATATACTGCACTAGCCTGTCCATATACTACCCTTGTCTGTCCATATACTGCCCTAGCCTGTCCATATACTACCCTAGCCTGTCCATATACTGCCCTTACCTGTCCATATACTACCCTAGCCTGTCCATATACTGCCCTTACCTGTCCATATACTACCCTTGCCTGTCCATATACTGCCCTAGCCTGTCCATATACTACCCTAGCCTGTCTATTAACTGCCCTAGCTTGTCTATATACTACCCTAGCCTGTCCATACACTGCCCTAGCCTGTCCATATACTACCCTTGCCTTTCCATATACTACCCTAGCCTGTCCATATATTGCCCTTGCCTGTCCATATATTGCCCTTGCCTGTCCATATACTACCCTAGCCTGTCTATATACTACCCTAGCCTGTCCAATTATTGCCCTAGCCTGTCCATATACTACCCTTGCCTGTCCATATACTGATTACCAGTGCCCACCAGTGCAGCCTCATCAGCGAAGGAGAAAAATTACTTATTTACAAAATTTGTATACAGAAAATAAACTCATTTTTTTTCAAAAATTTTCGGTCTTTCATTTAGCAAAAAATAAAACCAACAGCAGTTTTTTATCTGTCTAAAAAAAATGATAGAAATCTCATATGGGTACAGTGTAATTGTCACTCAATGTCTGACAGCGATGAAAGCTGATAATTGGTCTGGGCAGGAAGGGGGGCCAAGTGCCCAGTAGGCAAGTGGTTAAGTAACTGGCAGGATCAATGGGCTATGTTTTGTGACTTGTATCTTAGTGACAGACGACATCCTAAATGTCATCGGAATGTTTCATTGTAACACTTTGCGGCGGGAACTTGGGGGCGTGGCCACGAGCAGGTAAAAACCCGCAGAAGATTGCACCAACCGATTTGTGGCGATTTTATGTCACCGTTTTTTTATTTTATTTATTTTTTTAATGATGAAAATAAACTGCAATGATTTTTACAGGATGAAAATATCACAGCTCAGGGCGCGGGAATTCGCCGCCGGCGCGCGCGGTCTGGGAACGTTTTATAGTTGTAAATCAGAATGAACCAAATAAAAAATCCCGGGACTTTGCCACCCAGTCCGTCCTTTTCCTACCTGCCATAAAACGCTCTGTTTGATCGCAGAGCTGTTTTCATAGTCGGCGTTTCTCTTACCGACGTCAGACTGAAAGGTGTATTCATGGCGAAGGTTTGAACGTCATTTCGGGCCCCTCGGCGCGCCAATCGACATTTTTTACAGTGTTGACGTACCCGGCACTATGATGAGGCTGGGACATCGAATACGGGGTCACCAACCTACTGAGCCTTCAATGTGAGGACACACACATATCACACATCACATACAGGGGCGGCGGACTGACCGTTCGGGCACTGCCCGAGGGCCCCATGTCACTAGGGGGCCCCATCAGGGTTGCCAGCCTCAGGAAAACCAGGGACAGTATGGAAAAGTCTGTGTTTGTTTTTTAAATCCCGAATTTATAGCTTCCCCGCCTCTACAGTACATTTTCAGTGTGTGTGTACTGTATATACTGTGTGGCCCCGTAATCTATTGCCTGGGGGCCCCATAATCTCCTATTGCCCCGGGGCCCCATGAGTTGTCAGTCCGCCCCTGATCACATAACACATAACACGTATATCATGCCTATCCCTGATTTGTGCAGGCAGGGCTTCTATTGTTGCTGTGGGGGATAATTGTTGCTGTTGGGGGGGGTAGATTTTTGCTAGGGGATCTAATGTTGCTGGGGGATCTATTGTTGCTGGGGATGTCTATTGTTTCTGGTGGGTTTGCTGTTTACACAGTGCTGTGTTAGGGAATCGCTTCCCTAACACTGACCCACCTCTCAGCCAATCAGGTGCACCGGTCTGGTTACCGGTCACCTGATTGGCTGAAGCGACATGTGCTGTGATTGGATGCCTATCAGGCGTCCAATCATAGCAGAGATGACATGAAGAGGACGGGAGAAGACATTGAGGACTCGGAGGGAGCGTGGAGGACGGCGCTGACCCGAGAAAGGTAAGTGTCGGGAGGGGGGTCAAACTGGCTGCATTTGATGGGGCGAAATGGCGGCATTTGATGGAGCAAACTGGAGGCTATTGATGGGGCAAACTGGCTGAATTTGATTGGGGAACCTGGCATCCTTTGATGGGGCAAACTGGCGGCTATTGATGGGGCAAACTGGCATCATTTGATGGAGCAAACTGGTGGCATTTGATTGGGAAAACTGGCATCCATTGATGGGGCAAACTGGCATCATTTGATGGAGCAAACTGGCGGCTATTGATGGGGCAAACTGGCATCATTTGATATAGCAAACTGGTGGCATTTGATGGGGCAAACTGGCGGCCTTTGATGGGGCAAACTGGCGGCCTTTGATGGGGCAAACTGGCGGCCTTTGATGGGGCAAACTGGCATCATTTGATGGAGCAAAGTGGCGGCTATTGATGGGGCAAACTGGGGCGTTTGATGGGGCAAACTGGCAGCATTTTATGGGGCAAACTGGCGGCTATTGATGGGGCAAACTGGCGGCGTTTGATGGGGCAAACTGGCGGCGTTTGATGGGGCAAACTGGCAGCATTTGATGGGGCAAACTGGAGGCAACTGATGGGGCAAACTGGTGGCCTTTGATGGGGCAAACTGGCAGCATTTGATGGGGCAAACTGGCAGAATTTGATGGGGCAAACTGGAGGCAACTGATGGGGCAAACTGGCAGCTATTGACGGGGCAAACTGGCAGCATTTGATGGGGAAACTGGAGGCAACTGATGGGGCAAACTGACGGCATTTGATGGGGCAAACTGGCGGCATTTGATGGGGCAAACTTGCAGAGTTTGTTGAGGCAAACTGGCGGCATTTGATGGGGCAAACTGGCGGCTATTGAGGGGCAAACTGGCGGCAATTGATGGGCACATTGGCTGCGTTTTATGGGCACAGTGGTGACAATTGATGGGCACAGTGGTGGCAATTGATGGGCACAGTGAGGCTGCAATTGATGTTTTTTTTTTTTTCAGTTTGTTTGCGCCCCCCCAATTTTTTTAGCACCAGCCGCCACTGGTGGAGGTCTTCACGGCCTAATAGTCCTCCTTGCTGAGAAGCTTCTCCTGGGCCTCCTCGGCCTCGGTGGTTCTTCCTACGATCCCCCCCCGGCTCTTTAAATATTAATGCACAAATAAAATTCCATATTTCATTCTTTGTGGGCACGCTCCCTGTGCAGCAGCTCCAGGCTTTTGCGAGCTCGAAAATTAGCATTCACGAGAAAACCAGCTCGTAAGTTCCAGTAACCGCTGCGCAAACTTTGGCACGGGCGCCGAGGGCAAGTCTGCAACTCTTGAAAAGCTCGGAACAGAACACACATAGAAACTTTTATCACTTCTCACCTTCCCGGGTCGGCCCCTCCGAAAGTGTGATGTGAAGACACTGGCGGGAACGTTACGGGCCGGTCAGAGGCTCTTCCCATGTCCTGTCTGGCGCGGCGCATAAAGGCCGCGTTTCTTTGGGGCTGCCAGATTTCTACAAAACCGCGTAGCGGAGAGATTAGAAAAAAAAAATCGGTGGTACTGGCACATGGAGTTCAGAGGGTTCAATGGGCTCATTAGACCTCATGGAATTCCCTTGGACCCCTTCCTAATGATGGAGGTCTTGTTAGAGGGTTTGGCACACGGGGCGGCCATGTTCACTTAAAAAAGATGTGATGACCAGTAATATGTACTTAGCGCCTCACTAATCTCCGAGGTGGTTGGACGTCCCCCCGTGATGTTTGGAGGATCTGCTCGGTGCCTGGAAAAAAAAAGGTTTCCAAAAAAATGTTTCTCTAGGATAAAGTTTAAGATTTTGTTTTCTTTCTCTTCGACTCACAGAGGGCGCCGTTCATTAATGTTCAGCTCATTAACTTTCACGGGAACAACCAAGGGCCACGTGATGTCCGGGAACAACCAAGGGCCACGTGATGTTCAGGAACAACCAAGGGCCACGTGATGTTCAGGAACAACCAAGGGCCACGTGATGTTCGGGAACAACCAAGGGCCACGTGATGTTCGGGAACAACCAAGGGCCACGTGATGTTCGGGAACAACCAAGGGCCACGTGATGTTCGGGAACAACCAAGGGCCACTTGATGTTCGGGAACAACCAAGGGCCACGTGATGTTCGGGAACAACCAAGGGCCACGTGATGTTCGGGAACAACCAAGGGCCACGTGATGTTCGGGACCTTCCCTGAGAGGAGTCACGTGGAGATACACTGGCTGCTGGTTCTCTACTGGAGGTCATCATAAAGCCGAGTAGATATCCATGGCGGATCCTCAGTCTTTCATAGGACATCTTATTTCAGATAATGCCTCAGAAACCACCCACTGCCCAGCCCTCAGATACCACCCAGCCCTCAGATACCATCCACTGCCCTCAGATACCACCCCACCCTCAGATACCACCCCACCCTCAGATACCACCCCACCCTCAGATACCACCCAGCCCTCAGATACCATCCACTGCCCTCAGATACCACCCAGCCCTCAGATACCACCCACTGCCCTCAGATACCACCCACTGCCCTCAGATACCACCCACTGCCCTCAGATACCACCCACTGCCCAGCCCTCAGATACCACCCACTGCCCAGCCCTCAGATACCACCCACTGCCCTCAGATACCACCCACTGCCCAGCCCTCAGATACCACCCAGCCCTCAGATATCACCCAGCCTTCAGATAACACCCACTGCCCAGCCCTCAGATACCACCCACTGCCCTCAGATACCACCCACTGCCCTCAGATACCACCCACTGCCCAGCCCTCAGATACCACCCACTGCCCTCAGATACCACCCACTGCCCAGCCCTCAGATACCACCCACTGCCCTCAGATACCACCCACTGCCCAGCCCTCAGATACCACCCAGCCCTCAGATATCACCCAGCCCTCAGATTCCACCCACTGCCCAGCCCTCAGATACCACCCACTGCCCAGCCCTCAGATACCACCCAGCCCTCAGATACCACCCAGCCCTCAGATACCACCCACTGCCCAGCCCTCAGATACCACCCACTGCCCAGCCCTCAGATACCACCCACTGCCCAGCCCTCAGATATCACCCAGCCCTCAGATAACACCCACTGCCCAGCCCTCAGAAACCACCCAGCCCTCATAACACCAACTGCCCAGCCCTCAGATACCACCCACTGCACAGCCCTCAAATACCACCCACTGCCCAGCCCTCAGATAACACCCACTGCCCAGCCCTCAGATAACACCCACTGCCCAGCCCTCAGATACCACCCACTGCCCTCAGATACCACCCAGTCCCCCGACGCCCGGAAAACATACAGTTGAGGGCGGTAAGTTATGGGGGAATCCGCTCGCTCGTTAACAAGTGATTGCGGCGATGCTCTTCCCATCTCAGCTGTGACAGGAGTTCTAGCACAGTGCTAGGACTCCTGTTTTGGAGGTGACAGGGTCAATAAAGAGAACATGTCACCTCCAATTGCTATCACACAGGAAATAGTTTTCTCCTGTGTGATAGCAAAAAAGTTAAGTGAACAAAAAATGATAACAAATAAATAAATAATAAGAAATAATAATTAAATTAATAGAATAAAAAAAGTAAAGAATAAGAAAAATAATAAGATAATTATACAAAAAATTAAAAAAATAAGCAAATAAATAAAAATAAAAAAGTAAAAAAACAAACAAAACATATCTGAACTAACCGTGCCGCACATTCTCCGTTGATTTGGGGGGGGGGGGGGTTCAGTTGGTGGGGAGGGGGTGCATTGTGGAACCTGGCCTTGGGGCGACAGGGAGAGCAAATCCGGCCCTGTCTACCATAGCCCCCTCCAGTAGCATAGACATGCCTTCCTTCTGCCCCCCATTGCTCCATTCAGTCGCAGGAAGCAGTGCGCCTTATAAGAAGAAGTTCCATGTCGTGGTCGCGGTGAAGTGGGACACGTGTAACGTCGAGGTGTCAAACCGCGCTCCGTCTACCCCCCCGGCTCCTCGCCCCGTCATATTCCCTCCCTTTTAATATGCTAAAAACAACAAACTCCCTGAAAGCCGAGGCCTTGATTCGTCTTCCTCAGCCGTAATTACCGACGACGTATTGTTCTAAACTCGGATTCTTGGCACTGGCCCGGCGACGGTTAGAATAATTGTTTGCTTTCCATTGGAAATGAATTGGCCGCCCCGTGATGGACGTGATAAATGGCGGCGGCGATCCTAATGACACCGGCTCCCCGGCAGCTGCTTTTTACACCGAAGTTCAGGTTACCTTTTTATTTTTTTGTTTCCTGAGCAAAACACCGACCAGCCGGGGCTTTAACCCTTCTGCCGCTGGCAAACGTTCTGTTATCTTCTTTTGGCCGGCAGAAGAAATCCCAACTGCTGAAGTGAAGACGACGAAGAATGACGTTTGTTTTCCACAACTCTACTGCAATGTTTTCTTTTTACACAATAATTATTTCATTAGTGTTCATCAGTGCTCATCAGTGCCCACTCATCAGTGCCCAGCAGTGCCCACTCATCAGTGCCCACTCATCAGTGCCCAGCAGTGCCCACTCATCAGTGCCCATCAGTGCCCACTCATCAGTGCCCAGCAGTGCCCACTCATCAGTGCCCACTCATCAGTGCCCAGCAGTGCCCACTCATCAGTGCCCACTCATCAGTGCCCAGCAGTGCCCACTCATCAGTGCCCATCAGTGCCCACTCATCAGTGCCCACTCATCAGTGCCCATCAGTGCTCATCAGTGCCCACTAATCAGTGCTCACTCATCAGTTCCCATTAGTGACACCTATCAGTGCTGCATATTAGTGCCACCTTATCAGTGCCCATCAGCGCTCATCAGTGCCCATCAGTGCCTATCAGTGCCCACTCATCAGTGCCCATTAGTGTCACCTATCAGTGCTGCATATTAGTGCCACCTTATCAGTGCCCATCAGTGCAGCCTATCAGAAACTAAGAACAACTTTTTTTGTTTGTTTTTTTGTGTGTTTTTTTATGCCAGTCAGTGCTGGCTTTCAGTGCCCACCAGTGCCTGCTCATTAGTGCCCATCAGTGCTTATAGGTGCCCATCGGTGCCTGTTCATAAGTGCCCATCAGTGCCCATCTGTGCCTGCTCATCAGTGTCCATTAGTGTCACCTATCAGTGCTGAATATTAGTGCCTCCCCATCAGTACCCATCAGTGCAGCCTATCAGAAACTAAAAAGATTTTTTTTTCAAATTTATTTTTTTATTTTTTATGCCAGTCAGTGCTGCCTTTCAGTGCCTGCTCATCAGTGTCCATCAGTGCTTATCAGTGCCCATCAGTGCCTACTCATCAGTGCTAATCAGTGCTCATCAGTGCCTGCTCATCAGTGCCCACTCATCAGTGCCCATTAGTGTCATCTATCAGTGCTGCATATTAGTGCCTCCTCATCAGTGCCCTTCAGTGCCACCTTTTTAGTGCCCATCAGTGCAGCCTATCAGAAACTAAGAAACATTTTTTTCCCAAAAGTTTTTTTTTATGCCAGTCAGTGCTGCCTTTCAGTGCCTGCTCATGAGTGCCTATCAGTGCATGCTCATCAGTGCTCATCAGTGCCCACTCATCGGTGCCCATCAGTGCTCATCAGTGCCGCCCATCAGTGCCACCTATCAGTGCCCATTAGTGTCACCTATCAATGCTGCATATTAGTGCCTCCTC
Source organism: Rana temporaria (assembly GCF_905171775.1). Lineage (NCBI taxonomy): Eukaryota > Metazoa > Chordata > Amphibia > Anura > Ranidae > Rana > Rana temporaria. The sequence goes on along the minus strand of NC_053500.1, from coordinate 142,192,524 downwards.
ATCAGTGCCACCCCATCAGTGCCCTTCAGTGCCACCTTATTAGTGCCCATCAGTGCAGCCTATCAGTAACTAAGAAAAACATTTTGTTTCAAAATTTAGGGTATTTTTTTAACGCAGTGATGATGGAATGCCACCAAAATAAAGCTCTTTGTGTGAAAAAGTTCTAAAAATATCACCTGTGTACAAATGTGTCGTATGACCGCGTAATTGTCATTCAAAGTGCGACCGCGCCGACAGCTGAATAATATATTTGTAGATCACATATTGATAATTGCAAATTACATTTTTTTTTTCCTTTTTTTTCTTTTTACAATTCACCCGCTAATATTACATAGACGGCGCCTTTTTTAAGACAGAAAACTGATAGATAAAAATTTCTCGCTGGTCCTGATGCTGTCCGAACTGACTCCGGGTCACCCGGGGACGTGACTGGTGACGAGGTGAGGGGCGGAGCGGGGGGCGGGATTCGCACTTCTCAGCTCGCTTCTCATTGGGTGAACTGGACGGCCTGAATCCTCACCTGGGCCGGAATTTATGTCCCGGCGGCACCCGTCATTAGTGGGCGAGGATCTTTACTTAACGTCTTATTTTAGGCTGCGGCCCAGAAAAACTTTGCAGAAAACGTAAAAAAGCCGAACGTTATAATTTAAACCCTCTTAAATAGAAATTGGTCTTTTTTATTATTTACAAGGATTTGTAGAAACCAAAAAAGCCGAATCTGTGAGGCCAACAAGTTCCATCAAATAGAGAAAAATATTCCCTATAATTAGACCAGCGCAAAAATCCAGGTCGGCTTTACAACACTTTACAAGAGGCGCTGAGCGAAATAAAATGTATCGTTTGCTTTATTTAAATTTCAAGAATATACCGCATGTATAAATATATACACAGGTATATATAATTTTTATATAATATATATATACACACATATAATACACATACAGGGCCAGATTCACGAATATCTACGGCGGCGTAACGTATCCCCTTTACGTTACGCCGCCGCATGTTTTCGGCGTAAGTGCTTGATTCACAAAGCACTTGCCTGTAAACTTGCGGCGGCGTAGCGTAAAGCCGTCCGGCGCAAGCCCGCCTAATTCAAATGGGGCGTGTACCATTTAAATTAGGCGCATTCCCGCGCCGAACGTTCTGTGCATGCTCCGTTAGGAAATTTCCCGCCGTGCTTTGCGCGAAATTACAGCGCCCCGACGTGTTTTTTGATTGGCGACGTGCGTAACGTCCTTTCGTATTCCCGGACCTCTTACGCAAAAAATTAAATTCGACGCGGGAACGACGGCCATACTTTAAAATGGATGGTGTAATTTTACACCATCTAAATAGCACTCTTAACTTTACGACGGGAAAAACCGACTAGCGACGACGTAAGAGATTGCGACGAACGCGCGTATCTTCGTGGATCGCCGTAATCAGCTAATTTGCATACCCGACGCTGGAAAACGACGCAAACTCCACCCAGCGGCTGCCGGAAAATTACACCTAAGATCCGAAGGCGTATGAAGCCGTACGCCTGTCGGATCTTAGCCAAAAGCCGTCGTATCTTTGTTTGCGAATTACAAATAAAGATACGACGCGGCAAATTTTAAAGTACGCCGGAGTATCAGCAGACACTCCGGCGTACTTCTTCTCTGAATCTGGCCCATACATTATAAGTTTGAGGTTAATATACATAATAAAATAAAATGTATCATTTGATTTATTTAAATTTCAAGGGGCAGATCCACAAATAAATTACGCCGGCGTATCTACTGATTACGCCAGCGTAATTTCAAAATTCCCGCGTCGTATCTTTGTTTTGGTATCCACAAAACAAGATGCGACGGCATCTCGGATGGAACCCGACAGGCGTACGTCTTAGTACGCCGTCGGATCCTAGGTGCAATATTTCGCCGGCCGATAGGTGGCGTTTCCGTCGAATTCCCGCGTCGAGTATGCAAATTAGCTAGTTACGGCGATCCACGAACGTACGTCAGCCTGGGGAATTTTTTTACGTCGTTTGCGTTCGGCTTTTTCCGGCGTATAGTTAAAGCTGCTATGTGGTGGCGTACGCAATGTTAAGTATGGCCGTCGTTTCCGCGTCGAATTTAAACATTTTGATTTAGTTTGCGTAAGTCATCCGTGAATGGGGCTGGACGTTCACGTCAAAACCAATGACGTCCTTGCGACGTCATTTGGAGCAATGCACCCTGGGCGTTTTGACGGACGGGGCATGCGCAGTTCGTTCGGCGCGGGGACGCGCTTCATTTAAATGAAACACGCCCCCTACTCGCCGCATTTGAATTCCGCGCCCTTACGCTGCGAGAGATACACTACGCCGCCGTAACTTACGGCGCAAATTCGTTGAGGATTCAAACAAAGGCAAAGTAAGTTACAGCGGCGTAGCGTATCTTACATACGCTGCACCTGGCGCAGATGTATGTGGATCTGCCCCTAAATCTAACAAAAAAACTAAAAAAAAAAGTATAAAAGAAAGGGAGTCGGATTGTTTCCAGAAACAGATGACAGTGGCCCAGATTCAAGAAGCAATTGCGTCTGCGTAACCATAGTTACGCAGCGCAATTGCTTACGTGCGCCGAAGTAACGACTTCTCCTGATTCAGAGAGCTCGTTACGCCGACTGCAGCCTAAGATATGCGTGGCATAAGGCTCTTATGCCCTCATATCTTAGGCTGCATTCTTACGCAGGCCGCTAGGTGGCGTTCCCATAGTGGTCAGCGTATAGTATGCAAATTGCATACTAACGCCGATTCACAACGTTACACGAGCCCTGCGTACGCAGTTTACGTCATTTGCGTACGTCGGGTTTCACGTAAGGCTGCACATGCTAAAAGCAGGGGCAGCCAATGCTAAGGATACCCGTCGTTCCCACGTCACGAGGTTTAAATGTTACGTCGTTTGCGTACGTGAATCGTGAATGGCGCTGGACGCCATTCACGTTCACTTTGAAGCAAATGACGTCCTTGCGACGTCATTTACCGCAATGCACGTTGGGAAAGTTTCCCGACGGAGCATGCGCTCTACGCTCGGCGCGGGAACGCGCCAAATTTAAATGATTCCCGCCCCCTACGGGATCATTTACATTAGGCGCCCTTACGCAGGGCATTTTTGAGGAGCGCCCACGCAAATTACGTGGCTACTGCTTCATGAATGAAGCGTAGCGCAAATAATTTGCGTAGGCGCAGGGTAAAAAGGGTACACTGCGCCTCCGTAAGGAGCGCGCAGCTGTACCTGAATCTACCCCAGTGTCTGTTATGCATTGTGTATTAATGACGTATTTTTATGTCCTACACAGACCACATAATTCAAAAGAAAAGGTGCAAGGCCCTGACGAAGCACCCATGTGCGAAACCTGTTGGCCAGCTAGCTGCACACTGATATCTATACCGCTTTTGTAACTATTGTGGTCCATGCTAATATTTGAATATACGTTTTTAATGAGTATTATTACATTTTGATGCATTTTTTTAACAATTTGTGTCTTGTGCGCACGATGTATAAAAACAGACGTCCCTGGAACCGTTCCTACCGCGAGCCATTTATTTTCTATTATGCAATTTTTCATTTTCGTTTTTAAGATCGATTTGGTATTTTGCAGAACCCCTCAGATGACAGTCGCAGTCGAGCGTTGCAAAAATAACAACTGCAATATAAAAAAAAAAAAAAGTAATAACAAATTAACAAAACTAATTGGGTTAATAGCATCCTTCCTTTGGCTATGACGCAAGTCAGTGAGTTTATAATAAAACATGATCCGCGCGCTATGAATGTGGCAGCGGCAGCCAGCAGCGAGCGGCGGTAGAGGTAACAGACGCCCTGTCTGTGCTCTTGTGTACATTAGCAAGTTGTCTGACGGGCTGCTCACACTTCCTGAATAACAATCATGGAGGACGTGTTGGCATATGAAGGCCTGCTGGAGCTCTCTCCCCTTCCCCGTCACCTCGGGGGAACGCAGAATCGAACCCCCTGCCTGATGATAATTTCTATATTTTGCTGACACTAATGGATTGTGCTTGGGCTAATCGCATGCGGCTTTATGGAAATGGCGGCACAAAAACCACCAGTCAGGCGAGGTCCTTGGTGAAGTACAATGGGCTCATTAGCATCAAAGCGCCTGAAAAGACGGGCCGCTGTGCGTTCAATAGGGCCGCCATTTACCTAAAGAGAATGGGCCGGATTCAAGAAGCAATTGCGCCTGTGTAACCATAGGTTACACAGCGCAATTGCTTACTTTCCCCGGCGTAACGAATGCTCCTGATTCAGGAACCTCGTTACGCCGACTGCAGCCTAAGATCTGCGCGGCATAAGGCTCTTATGCCACGCATATCTTAGGCTGCATTCTTGCGATGGCCGCTAGGTGGCGTTCCCGTTGTGCTCAGCGTATAGTATGCAAATTGCATACTAACACCGATTCACAACGTTACGCGAGCCCTGCATACGCAATTTACGTCGTTTCCGTACGGCAGTTTTTGCGTAAGGCTGCCCCTGCTATTAGCAGGGGCAGCCAATGTTACGTATACCCGTCGTTCCCGCGTCGCGAAATTTGAATTTTACGTACTTTGCGTAAGTGATTCGTGAATGGCGCTGGACGCCATTCACGTTCACTTTGAAGCAAATGACGTCCTTGCGACGTCATTTGCCGCAATGCACGTCGGGAAAGTTTCCCGACGGAGCATGCGCTCTATGATCGGCGCTAATTTAAATGATTTCCGCCCCCTACGGGATCATTTAAATTGCGCGCGCTTGCGCCGGGCATTTTGCCGGCGCGCCCGCGCAATTTACGGAGCTTCTGCTCCGTGAATCGAGGGCAGTGCAAAAAAATTGCGGGGGCGCAGGGCAAAATCGTTGCCCTGCGCCTCCGTAATATATGCGCAAATCTAGCTGAATCCGGGCCAATGTGCGGTGGATTTGCATATATTTTCTGTCTTTATTTATTTTTTATTATTATTTATTTATACTTTCTATTGTGTTTTCCTGCCTATGTTTCTGTTAAGAAATGGGAATAGGTTAGGTAGCAAAAAAATGAAAAGGATTTGAACCAATATTTTCTGTCTTTATTTATTAACAAATACATTTTAAAAAGTTTTTTTTTTAAAGTTAGGAAATCTGAAATATCGAAAAATAAATGATGGGTATTTTCAATGCAGTGAGGTGGTGGAGCACTAAGCTCCTTTAATACAGGCTTTCCTTATCTGTGCTTTAGACTCTGGGAATCCTTCGTCCTATATCCTTCTTTTATTTTTATTCTTTTTTTTTTTATTATTTTTTATTATTTATATTCATCTGTAATTTTTTTGTCATATTCTTCTGATTTTATTTATGTTCAAGACTATAACATAAATTTGGAAAAAATGATTTTATTCTTTTTTTTTTTTTTATTCATCTGGTTTTTTTTTTGGGGCATATACTTCTGTTTTCATTTATTTTGTTCAAGACTAAAATGTAAATTTGAAAAAAAAAATATATTTTTCTTTTACTAAATAGATATGAAAGTAATGGGCCAGATTCACGAACAATTACGGCGGCGTAACGTATCCCCTTTAGGTTACACCGCCGCAAGTTTACAGCGTAAGTGCTTGATTCACAAAGCTCTTACCTGTAAACTTGTGGCGGCGTAACGTAAATCCGCCCGGCGCAAGCCCGCCTAATTCAAATGGGGCGGGGACCATTTAAATTAGGCGCGTTCCCGCGCCGAACGTACTGCGCATTCTCCGTCCCTAAAATTACCCGACGTGCATTGCGCTAAATGACGTCGCAAGGACGTCATTGGTTTCAACGTTAACGTAAATGGCGTCCAGCGCCATTCACGGACGACTTACGCAAACGACGTGAAATTTAAAAATTCGACGCGGGAACGACGGCCATACTTAACATTGGTTAGACCACCTAGTGGGCATGCTTAGTTTTACGCGACGCATCTCTACGGAAACGACGTAAATTTAGATCGACGGGCAAATCGGACGTTCGTGAATCGGCGTAACTAGTCATTTGCATATTCTACGCCGACCGCAATGGAATCGCCACCTAGCGGCCGGCCTAGAATTGCAGCCTAAGATTTGACGGTGTAACACAGTTACACCTGTCGGATCTTAGGGCTATCTATGCGTAACTGATTCTATGAATCAGGCGCATAGATACGACAATCGTATCTCAGAGATACGACGGCGTATCAGGAGATACGCCGTCGTATCTCTTTTGTGAATCTGGCCCTATCTTTTTCTTTTACTAAATAGATATGAAAGTATTGTATCTAACCTTATATGGGCGGGAAAAAAATGTTGTTCATAGAGCTCAGAAGCTCAAGTTGAAATGTGCATATATATATATATACATATACCGAAGAAAATATATATATATATATATATATATATATATATATATACTTTTTATGTATATATCCAGTATATTAAGATACTCAAAACATTAGTACAAGTACCGTACTTCCCTTTCAGGCGTGCCGTCTTTGATTCAACCCCAATTTTGCACTGTACAATGAAAAATGGACAGCCACAGCTCCATCTTCATGTGTACATTTCAACTTGAGCTTCTGAGCTCTGTGAACAACTTTATTCTTGTACAGCACATGTAAGGTTAGACACAATACTTCAAAGAAAAAAATCATTTATTTTCAAATTTAAATGTTTAGTCTTGAACGTAATAAATAAAAACAGAATGATGTGACAAAAGAACAAAATAATAAAATGAACAACATAAAAAGAATAACATAATAATAAATGAAAGAATAAAAAGAACAGATGAGTATATGAAAATGGATTAGCAGAGTCTTGATGGCGGATAAGAAAAGCCTGTAAAAAGAAGCCTAGTGCTCCACCATCTCACTGCATTGAAAATACCTATCAATTCATATTCAATTTTTCAGATTTCCTAACTCTACTGCAAAAAATAAAAATACAAATTCTGGTGGTAATAAACAAAGACAGAAAATATTGGTTAAAATCCCTGTTATTTATTTTTTTCTACCTAACCCATTCCCAGATTTCAACAGAAACATAGGCAAGCAGACACAATAGAAAGTGAGAAAAAGTAAATTTCAACTTGAGCTTCTGAGCTATGTGAACAACACAATACTTTCATATCTATTTACCTAACTAAAGGAAAGAAAAAACATTTTTTTTTTCAAATGTATGTTATAGTCTTGAACAAAATAAATAAAAACAGAAGGATATGACAAAAAATTTACAGATGAATATAAATAATAAAATAATAATAATAAAAAAAAGAATTGAAATAAAAAAGGATATAGGACGAAGGATTCTCAGAGTCTAAGGCCGGAATCACACTAGTGCGTTGCTTTTTTGAGCTGCGTTGTCGTTGCAGATTTCTCTAGAGGGTGTTCTGCAGATCAACTGCGGTTTAGCTGCAGATCAGGTGCGAATTTGGAGACCTGGGAGAACTTCCGGGTGAGAGGAGAGTGGGGGAGAATTGTATTGAGCTGAATGAGAGAAACTCCTGCAGAGAACTGAACACATGTGCGAATTAGATGCGTACCCATAGAAGATAATGGGACTGAATTCGCACCTGAGCCGCACCGCAAGACATAAAAACCGCATGCGGTTTGGAGGCAATACGCAGTGCGAATGCATCGCACATATGTGAACCAGCCTCATTGAAAACAATGTATTTTGAAATGTCCTGCGAATTAGATGCGGTTTAAACCGCACTCAATTCGCATAGGTGTGAACCTAGCCTAAAACACAGATAAGGAAAGCCTGTATAAAGGAGCCTAGTGCTCCACCACCTCACTGCATTGAAAATACCTATACATTTATCTTCGATATTTCAGATATCCTAATTTAAAAAAATAAAGAAAAAAATTCTGGTGATAATAAACAAAGACAGAAAATACTGGTTAAAATCCCTGTTTTTGTTTTTGCTACCTAACCTATTCCCAGATTTCAACAGAAACATAGGCAGGCAGACACAATAGAAAGTGAGAAAAAGTATAAATACATTTTATATATACAGTGTATATATGTATATATATATATAAAATTTATACTTTTTCTCACTTTCTCTTCAAAATATTTTTATTGTATTTTTCAATTTTTCTCACTTTCTATTGTGTCTGTCTGCCTATGTTTCTGTTGAAATCTGGAAATAGGTCAGACAGCAAAACATAAAAAAACAACAAAAAAAAAACCCCAATATTTTCTGTCTCTATTTATTAACACCGGGATTTTTATTTTTTTAATTGTTAGGAAATCTGTATTTTGAATGTGAATGTATAGGTTTTTCCAATGCAGTGCGGTGGTGGAACATTGAACGTTTTACAGGCTTTTCTCATCTGTTATCAAGACTCTGCTAATCCTTTTTCATATATCTGTCTGTCCTTTTCATTATTTTATTTATTATTATGTTATTATTTTTATTTTGTGCATTTTAGTATGTTGTCCTTTTGTGATATCCTTCTGTCCCTTTTATTATTATTTTTTTCCCCATTATTATTATTTTATTATTTTAATTTATCTGTTCTTTTGTGATATCCTTCTGTCCCTTTTATTATTATTTTTTTCCCCATTATTATTATTTTATTATTTTAATTTATCTGTTCTTTTGTCATATCCTTCTGTCCCTTTTATTATTTTTTTTCCCATTATTATTATTTTATTATTTTTATTTATATGTTCTTTTGTCATATCCTTCTGTCTTTTTTATTATTATTATTATTTTTTCCATTATTATTTTATTATTATTATTTATCTGTTCTTTTGTCATATCCTTCTGTCCCTTTTATTATTATTTTTTTCCATTATTATTATTTTATTATTTTTATTTATCTGTTCCTTTGTCATATCCTTCTGTCCCTTTTTATTATTATTTTTTTCCATTATTATTATTTTATTATTTTTATTTATCTGTTCTTTTGTCATATCCTTCTGTCCCTTTTATTATTATTTTTCCATTATTATTATTTTATTATTTTTATTTATCTGTTCTTTTGTCATATCCTTCTGTCCCTTTTATTATTATTTTTCCATTATTATTATTTTATTATTTGTATTTATTGCGTTTCGCAATACGGGCGCTGTATTTTTAAAAATCCTGACTCGGTTTGCGAGTGTTGTCTTGCAGGATTCAAGCCAAAGCGGTGTGCAGTACCGCAATTGGCCTGAGGTAGAGGAGGGGTGTCGAAGCCGATCGGGGCCGTTTCGGAAATGCTTGGAAAACCTCGGAAATATTCAGTTCCCGAGCCTTTTTTTAGACACACTCCTAAACCTTGTGGACAGACTTCCCAGAAGAGTTGTTATAGCTGCAAACGGTGGGCCAACTCAACATTAAACCTGGACTAACATTGGACTAAGACTGATTAAAGTTCATGTAAAGGCAGGTGTCCTAATACTTTTGGTAACAGAGGGGCAGATTCACGTATAAATACATCGGCGCAGCGTATCAGAGATACGCTACGCCGCTGTAACTTACTTTTGGCTGGTTCGAATCCTGGAAGAACTTGCGCCGTAAGTTACGGTGGCGTAGTGTATCTCTAGCGGCGGATTTCAAATCGGCGATTAGGGGGCGTGTTTCATTTAAATGAAGCGCGTCCCCGCGCCGAATGAACTGCGCATGCTCTGTTTCTAAATTTACCGCTGTGCATTGCGCGAAATGACGTCGCAAGGAAGTCATTTTTTAAACTTAGACGTGACTTACGTCCATCCCGATTCATGGACGAGTTACGCAAAAAAAAAAATTAAAAATTCAAATTTCGACGCGGGAACGACGGCCATACTTAACATGGCAAATCTAACTATACGCCGCAAAAAAGCAGCTTTAACTATACGCCGGAAAAAGCCGACTAGAGACGACGTAAGAATGCGACGGCCGCGCGTATGTTCGTGAATCGTCGGAAATAATTTGCATACTCGAAGCGGAAAACGACGTGAACGCCACCCAGCTGACGCCGAAGTATTGCATCTTAGATCCGAAAGGCGTACGAGGACGTATACCTGTCGGATCTTACCCAGATGCCGTTGTATCTTGGTTTGAGGATTCAAACTAAAGATACGACGCGGGAAATTTGAAAGTACGCCGGCGTATCAGTAGATACGCCGGCGTACTCTGTCTGTGGATCAGGCCCATAGTGTATATTGCACATTCACAAAAAATGCTGCTTTTCTTCTTTTCCTTGCATGTTCGGAAATGCTTGGAAAACCTTGGAAATATTCCGCTCCCGAGGCTCTACGCCCCCCCCCACCTATGGCCACATGCGGTATTGCATGCCATTGAAGTCAATGCAGAACAAATTATTTTCGTTTCCATTGACTTCTATGGGGAAACTCGCTTTGATATGCGAGTGCTTTGGATTACGAGAATTCTCCCGGAACGGATTATCCTCGTAATCCAAGGTTCCGCTGTATATGCTTTTTTAGCACGGTCCTTCACAGTTTTATAGGGAGATGTGCCGCCTCTTGGTGGCCCACTTTAGTATCTTTTGCTATGTTTTGCAGCTTTGATTCTCCACCCCGCCTGTGCTCTGGTGGGCCGCCCTGTTGGTAAAAGTGCCAACAGTCGTTTTATTGATGATGATGGCTCCTGGAAGGCAGGGGCCCCTTGCATGCTCTGCGTGTAGGAAGTGAGTTAGTAAGGAGCCAACGGAGACTGATAAACATGGTGGACCATTGTGGCTGGGCCAGGTTTGTTGGGAGTCTGGGTTTGGGCTAATAGACGATTCCGTCCCAAATCCTAATATAATACTTTATTTACCCCCAAAAGATTGAATTCTTCAAAGCATACCTGTACATGTCCACAGCTCATGGTGGGTGGCACCGTAAGGTAAGTGAACGTACCCTTCTGCTGGCGTGATCTACATCCAGAAGGCACCAACGTTTTTGTAAAGCAGAGATTCCCCCCTTATGGGCCAATCTGCTGCCAGTCCCACTCCCCAGGTACAATGCACCAACCTGATGACTTACTGCTCAAGGCTCACCAACCTCCTGCCAGGCCCGTGTACAATACCCAACCTTTTCATTACTGCTCAAGGCTCACCAACCTCCTTCCAGGCCCTGTGTACAATACTCAACCTTTTCATTACTGCTCAAGGCTCACCATCCTCCTGCCAGGCCCCGTGTACAATACCCAACCTTTTCATTACTGCTCAAGGCTCACCAACCTCCTGCCAGGCCCTGTGTACAATACCCAACCTTTTCATTACTGCTCAAGGCTCACCATCCTCCTGCCAGGCCCCGTGTACAATACCCAACCTTTTCATTACTGCTCAAGGCTCACCATCCTCCTGCCAGGCCCTGTGTACAATAGTCAACCTTTTCATTACTGCTCAAGGCTCACCAACCTCCTGCCAGGCCCTGTGTACAATACCCAACCTTATTATTACTGCTCAAGGCTCACCATCCTCCTGCCAGGCCCCGTGTACAATACCCAACCTTATTATTACTGCTCAAGGCTCACCATCCTCCTGCCAGGCCCCGTGTACAATACCCAACCTTTTCATTACTGCTCAAGGCTCACCATCCTCCTGCCAGGCCCCGTGTACAATACCCAACCTTTTCATTACTGCTCAAGGCTCACCAACCTCCTGCCAGGCCCCGTGTACAATACCCAACCTTTTCATTACTGCTCAAGGCTCACCATCCTCCTGCCAGGCCCCGTGTACAATACCCAACCTTTTCATTACTGCTCAAGGCTCACCAACCTCCTGCCAGGCCCCGTGTACAATACCCAACCTTTTCATTACTGCTCAAGGCTCACCATCCTCCTGCCAGGCCCTGTGTACAATACCCAACCTTTTTATTACTGTTCAAGGCTCACCATCCTCCTGCCAGGCCCTGTGTACAATACCCAACCTTTTCATTACTGCTCAAGGCTCACCACCCTCCTGCCAGGCCCTGTGTACAATACCCAACCTTATGATTACTGCTCAAGGCTCACCACCCTCCTGCCAGGCCCCGTGTACAATACACAACCTTTTCATTACTGCTCAAGGCTCACCATCCTCCTGCCAGTTCCCGTGTACAATACCCAACCTTTTCATTACTGCTCAAGGCTCACCATCCTCCTGCCAGGCCCCGTGTACAATACCCAACCTTTTCATTACTGCTCAAGGCTCACCAACCTCCTGCCAGCCCCCGTGTACAATACCCAACCTTTTTATTACTGCTCAAGGCTCACCATCCTCCTGCAAGGCCCTGTGTACAATACCCAACCTTTTCATTACTGCTCAAGGCTCACCACCCTCCTGCCAGGCCCCGTGTACAATACCCAACCTTTTCATTACTGCTCAAGGCTCACCATCCTCCTGCCAGGCCCCGTGTACAATACCCAACCTTTTCATTACTGCTCAAGGCTCACCATCCTCCTGCCAGGCCCCGTGTACAATACCCAACCTTTTCATTAATATTTAAGGCTCACCAACCTCCTGCCAGTCCCCGTGTACAATACCCAACCTTTTCATTACTGCTCAAGGCTCACCATCCTCCTGCCAGTCCCCGTGTACAATACCCAACCTTTTCATTAATGTTCAAGGCTCACCAACCTCCTGCCAGGCCCCCCGTGTACAATACCCAACCTTTTCATCACTGCTCAAGGCTCACCATCCTCCTGCCAGGCCCCGTGTACAATACCCAACCTTTTCATTACTGCTCAAGGCTCACCAACCTCCTGCCAGGCCCCCCGTGTACAATACCCAACCTTTTCATCACTGCTCAAGGCTCACCAGCCAACTGCCAGGCCCCGTGTACAATACCCAACCTTTTTATTACTGCTCAAGGCTCACCAGCCAACTGCCAGGCCCCGTGTACAATACCCAACCTTATTATTACTGCTCAAGGCAAAAACATTTTTTTTATTTATATATATATATATATATATATATATATATATATTGTTTTGTTGTTTTTATTAACCACTTCCCGACCCCCGCATGTACATATACGTCCACAATATGGCACGTACAGGCACATGGGCGTACACGTACGTCCTCGCCTATTAGCGGGTGGGGGGTCCGATCGGGACCCCCCCCCGCTACATGCGGAGGTCGGGTCCGCTCGGGGAGCGATCCGGGACCACGGCGCGGCTATTTGTTTATAGCCGCTCCGTCGCGATCGCTCCCCGGAGCTGAAGAACGAGGAGAGCCGTGTGTAAACACGGCTTCCCCGTCCTTCACTATGGCGGCGCATCGATCGCGTCATTCCCTTTATAGGGAAGACACGATCAATGACGTCATTCCTACAGCCACACCCCCAAACAGTTGTAAACACATACTAGGTGCACCCTAACTCCTACAGCGCCACCTGTGGTTAACTCCCAAACTGCAACTGTCATTTTCACAATAAAGAATGCAATTTAAATGCATTTTTTGCTGTGAAAATGACAATGGTCCCAAAAATGTGTCAAAATTGTCCGAAGTGTCCGCCATAATGTCGCAGTCACGAAAAAAATTGCTGATCGCCGCCATTAGTAGTAAAAAAAAAAAAAAAAAAAAAAAATGCAATAAAACTATCCCCTATTTTGTAAACACTATAAATTTTGCGCAAACCAATCGATAAACGCTTATTGCGATTTTTTTTACTAAAAATAGGTAGAAGAATACGTATCGGCCTAAACTGAGGAAAAAAAATGTTTTTATATATGTTTTTGGGGGATATTTATTACAGCAAAAAGTAAAAAATATTGCTTTTTTTTCAAAATTGTCGCTCTATTTTTGTTTATAGCGCAAAAACTAAAAACCGCAGATGTGATCAAATACCACCAAAAGAAAGCTCTATTTGTGGGGAAAAAAGGACGCCAATTTTGTTTGGGAGCCACGTCGCACGACCGCGCAATTGTCTGTTAAAGCGACGCAGTCCCGAACTGTAAAAACACCTTGGGTCTTTAGGCTGCATATTGGTCCGGGGCTTAAGTGGTTAAAGGGCCCAGAGGTCCCCAGGGCCACGGATGGCAACCCCCCCCCAATTTTTATATATTTATTTTATTTTTTTATTTTTATTAAAGGGCACATAGGTCCCCAGGGGCCCGGATGGCTACCCCCCTTTTTTATATATAATATATATTTTTATATATATTTTTTTTACTTCTTTTTTTTGTAAGGGCCCAGAGGTCCCCAGGGTAACCCCTGCAATTTGTGGCACCCCCCCACTTCTCAATTAGCGGCGGCACCAACTCCCCCCCCCCCCCTCCAGGGTGCCCATGCCTGAAGCTGTGTACGGAACCCCATAATTCCTGATGGCGGCCCTGTTGGCAGTCAAAGGTTTACCGGAGGACTTTTGTGTGACCGCGTGTATGCAAGGCAGGCTTGAGACTGGAAAGCCGCTCGTGTGTATGGGGCATAAGAAATACCCGGGTGCAAATTGGGAATCGAAAAACGCTCACAGTACATCCTCCTTATTGCGCTTCAACTAAAACAAACCAGTTGGCTTCCCTTGTAGAGGTGACAGGTTCCCTTTAAATCCGCCCCCCTTTGCACAGAACTGCCTGTGTGGTTTTTTGTTTCCAGATCTCGAATTCTTCAACAATTTCCCATCTGATATGGATTTGATGTGGCCAGTAATTGACTTCCCACTTAATTTACTTTGCATTAGGAGGGATGAAACCGACTTCTGTGCAAAAACAGCTCCCCGGTCGCCTTATTAAACCCGGAGCACATGGGGAGGGCGATGACATAACGCCGCGAGAATGCGGATTCCCCAACTGGGCTCATTTATCTTACTTAGCAGAGCAAAAAACTTTTCATAATTAAAGTGAAGAGAACTTCCCGGGGCTGTAAGGATGACATGAGCATTAACCCGTTCCTGTCCACGGTCCAGAGGAAGCGAGGGGCCAATCGCACCCAACGAGGCTCTAACCCATGGGTGCTCAACCTACAAGAAAAACAATGGTGTGCTTGGTTTTAACGTAACTTTATTCTTTCATGAGTTATTTACAAGTTTCTGACCACTTATAAAATGTGTTCAATGTGCTCTCCAGTGACATGCGGCGAGTGCTACGCTGTGGGCTCTTGCTGAATGAAGCTAGGACAGCCACTGATGTTTCTTCATTGGTGACAGATTTCATGCGTCCGCATTTTGGCAAATCCAACACTGAACCAGTTTGACAAAACTTAGCAAGCAGTTTGCTAACTGTAGCATGGCAGATGGGTGGTCTCGTAGGCTGTCTTGCATTGAAATCTCCTGCAATGACCCGGTTACTGCGTTCACCAGACATCAACGCAAATTCTATCCGCTCCGCACGTGTTAACCTCGGTGACATGTCAATGGCTGTAAACAAAGAGAAACTTGTAAATAACTAATGAAACAATAAAGTTACATTAAAACCAAGCACACCATTGTTTTTCTTGTGAAATACCCAATAAATTTGATGTGTCACATGACCCTCTTCCTATTGAAAAAAACAAAAGTTGGATTCAAAATGGCCGACTTCAAAATGGCCACCATGGTCACCACCCATCTTGAAAAGTTTCCTCCCTTCACATATACTAATGTGCCACAAACAGGAAGTT
The DNA here is from genome assembly GCF_905171775.1 of Rana temporaria. NCBI lineage: Eukaryota > Metazoa > Chordata > Amphibia > Anura > Ranidae > Rana > Rana temporaria. The sequence continues at coordinate 142,177,047 of NC_053500.1, read as the reverse complement.
AATATCACCAAACATTCCCATTTTATTAAGGTGTATCCATATAAATGGCCCACCCTGTACTTTAAAGCGGGAGTTCACCCGAAAGAAATTTTTTTTTTAACATTAGATTGATGCTCACTTTGTGAAGGGGAATCGGCTAGTTTTTTTTAAAATCGAAACTGTACTGTTTTAGAGATAGATCTTCTCCGCCGCTTCCGGGTATGGTCTTCGGGACTGGGCGTTCCTATTTGATTGACAGGCTTCCGACGGTCGCATCCATCGCGTCACGAGTAGCCGAAAGAAGCCGAACGTCGGTGCGGCTCTATACGGCGCCTGCGCACCGACGTTCGGCTACATTCGGAAAATTGTGATGCGATGTATGCGACCGTCCGAAGCCTGTCAATCAAATAGGAACGCCCAGTCCCGCAGCCCATACCCGGAAGCGGCGGAGAAGATCGCTCTCTAAAACGGTAAGTACTGCTTCGATTTTAAAAAAACTACCCGATTCCCCTAGACAAAATGAGCCTCAATCTAATGTTAAAAATTAACTTTTTGGGTGAACCTCCACTTTAATAGAGTGGATTATAGGATTTTAAACTAGGGCTTATTTTCAGGGTAGGGCTTATATTGCAGCCCTCCTTGAAAACAACGCTAGGTCTTATTTTCGGGGGGAAACATGGTAATATTTCCTGTTACCATTTATATCTCACAAAGTGTGGCCCCTTGATGAAGGTATGACAGCTTCTGTGGCCCCCTCTACTTAAATTTGACACGTCTGCTCTTAAGACTTTGCTACTTGGCCAGTCTAGGGGCAAATAACACCTTTTTAGAGTTCAACTTTAATAACCAGATCCAGTCTCAGCCGCAGAAGTCGCGCACTCTACAAGTAATGGTGAGTAATGGGAGGAATATGATGCAAGTAGCTGTTGACCCGTTTCAAGGGCCCGGGCGCAGTGACATAATCTTCAATCAAATCTAAAAATAGTATCCATCAAGGTAATTTCATTAGAACTCGGGCGCAGAATTTTTTCTTTTTTTTTCGTTAAATATTTATTTATTTGTACAGAAGGAAGCTTCTTGTTCAGTCTTTTTTTTTTCCATCCACGATGAGTCTAAAGTTCCCTTAGAAAAAAAAAGAAGAAGAAGGGGAAGGCGAAGGCTTCTCCAACCTAAAGCCTAAATACAGGAAAAAGTCTTCTATCAAATTATATCTCTTAATTATTTACCAAAGGGGAGGCGACTGAATAATTAACCTAAGTAGCTACAGAATCATTAGGATTTCCTACGGATTGTATCCCTTGGAAAGGAGAGATGGAATTGGGTGGGGGATTCGTAGAACTGTGTTGGTTTTTCCCTACATGGAAAGAAAAACGGCAGTCATACAAGCGAAAGGCCAATTTGCAAAAATATTCCCGGTGCCAGCTTAAGTTTCGTCTAGCGTTAAAAAATGAGTTACACTCTTGTCCGTCCTGAAGAGCGTCGCTGGAGCCTGCCGGGGGTTGTGGTCCATCGTCTGTCATTCTTGACTGTTGGGTCTTCTACAAGTTCATGTTTGTTCGGCTCTGGAATACAACTAGACCGACTTTTCTCTGTGATGGTTGGATTGTGCTTAGGAATTCTATGGTTCCTTGAGGTCTACAGTCTAGGTTGACTTTGCTGATGCTCCCTGATTGATGATATTCTCAGAATCGAATTTTCTTGAATTATAATTACGCTCTTCCAGAGTCCTTCGGGGTATTGCTTAATTCAATTATCTCTTCTTTTTTTTGCCACCTACTGCCCTAACCATGATAAGGAACCGCAAATCACGAGACATGTGCCTTTGTTTTTCGTCCGAATGCATTTTCGTCTGAATTTCGGGGATTTTCGCATTCGTTTTAACGAATGGCAGAGTCCAAAATCCGAAAGATCCGACATAAAAAATGCTGTATTTTCGTTTCGTTGCAACAACAGTTTGATATAGATAAAAGATTCGACATGACGGTGACAATAGTGATCTGAGTCTATCGAACCTGCAGTCGAATGTGCCTAACCCAACTCTATTAGTCCGAGATTATTCAACATAGAGAGAAAAGATTCGACATTATAGAGACATGAAGATTCAACATAAAGAGAAAAGAGTAGATATAGAGAGAAAAGATTTGACATAGAGAGAAATGATTCAACATAGCGAGTAAAGATTAGACATTATAGAGACATGAAGATTCGACATAGAGAGAAAAGATTCGACATAGAGAGAAAAGATTTGACATTATACTGTAGAGACATGAAGATTTGACATAGAGAGAAAAGATTTGACATAGAGAGAAAATATTCAACATAGAGAGAAAAGATTCGACATTATAGAGACATGAAGATTCGACATAGAGAAAAAAGAGTCAATATAGAGAGAAAGGATTTGACATAAAGAGAAAAGATTTGACCTAGAGAGAAAAGATTCGACATAGAGAGAAAAGATTCGACATAGAGAGAAAAGATTTGACATAGAGTAAAGATTCGACATTATAGAGACATGAAGATTTGACATATAGATAAAAGAGTCGATATAGAGAGAAAAGATTCGACTTAGAGAGAAAAGATTCGACTTAGAGAGAAAAGATTCGACTTAGAGAGAAAAGATTCGACTTAGAGAGAAAAGATTCGACTTAGAGAGAAAAGATTCGACTTAGAGAGAAAAAAATTGACATAGAGAGAAAAGATTCGACATTATAGAGACATGAAGATTCGACATAGAGAAAAAAGAGTCAATATAGAAAGAAAGGATTTGACATAGAGAGAAAAGAGTTGACATAGAGAGAAAAGATTTGACTTAGAGAGAAAAGATTTGACATAGAGAGAAAAGATTTGACATAGAGAGAAAAGATTTGACATAGAGAGAAAAGATTTGACAGAGTAAAGATTTGACATTATAGAGACATGAAGATTTGACATATAGAGAAAAGAGTCGATATAGAGAGAAAAGATTTGACATAGAGAAAAGATTCGACTTAGAGAGAAAAGATTTGACATAGAGAGAATAGATTCGACATTATAGAGAAAAGAGTGAACATAGAGAGAAACGATTCAACATAGAGAGAAACGATTCAACATAGAGAGAAAAGATTTGACAGAGAGTAAAGATTTGACATTATAGAGACATGAAGATTCGACATATAGAGAAAAGAGTCGATATAGAGAGAAACGATTCAACATAGAGAGAAACGATTCAACATAGAGAGAAAAGATTTGACTCTCTATGTTGAATCTTTTCTCTCTATGTCGACTCTTTTCTCTGTATGTCGAATCTTCATGTCTCTATAATGTTGAATCTTTTCTCTCTATGTAGAATCTTTTCTCTCTATGTCGAATAATCTCGGACTAATAGAGTTAAGGTTAGGCACATTTGACCGCAGGTTCGATAGACACAGATCGCTATTGTCACCGTCATGTCGAATCTTCTATTTATATCGAACTGTTGTCACAACTAAGCAAAAATAAAGCATTTTTTTATGTCGGATACTTGAGAGGAATAGGCGAGTTTTTGTTTTACTGCCTCTTTGTTTAGGATTTGCTCAGTCTGGAGATTTAGGGCTTGGTCAGTTTTTAAGAGAGCGAGTCGAGCCGCGCGTATCCTCCTTGGCAGCCTTAGGATTCTATTCACATGCTTAATTCTGACTGTGAACTAATCTCCCCTCCTGGACTGTCTCGCAGCTTCTGGGTTTAATTTAGACTTCATGCCGTCACCAGGATTCGGAAAAACTCGGCTTTCTCTGCTTCCCCGCGATATCATGACTCCAACCTCCGTACAAAGCCAGGAAGGCCGAGACACCGCTACTGAGTTCTATTTGGTTTCTTAGAAACAAATCCGCCATACCGTCTGCGGCGTGGTCCAAGAAGATGATATATCCTCTTCGCAAGCTGCGTCCAGTCCCTGCAGTGCGTGGAGGTGCTACACGTGACGTCATTTGACATCAACTTGCGGTGCGCCGACTGTCTGTCTGGGGGGGTGCCAGATATAGGATCCACCCCGGGTGCCAAATTCTCAAGGCAAATGCCCCTAAAATCAGCGTTTTTTACACCCAGTGCGCACGAGACCTTCAGAAAGACAAAATCCTCCTCCAGCTTTACAATGGATCCAGGTCTGGAATTTGTGCCGCACTGGTGCTATGATGTCACTGTCAGAGGGCACAGGGCTGCCAGGAGTTGATAGCCGGGCTAATCATTTCACTAATTGGATGGTCGCAACGGCCGCCGTGAGACGGATCGCCTTTCACTTTCGCCGCTCAAGCAGATGAGGTTTGACGGGAAGGTGACGCCTCACATCAACATGCAAAATAGCTGCAAAAATTCTGTCACCGCCACCGACTCTTTCCACGTAATAAGTGTCTCTCTCAATTATCCCAACCGGCCTGCCGCTACCCGGGCCCCTTATAACCCTGGCAGTAGTTGGACAATAGGAAGTACATTGGAAGTACATCCCCAAAGAGAACCACGGCCAGAGATGTCTCCCAGGAGCAGCTCCTAGTCACAGTCAGGGCTGGACTGGGTCAAAAATGTGGCCCTGGACTTCATCCAGACCGGCCCAGGGCACAACACATCAGGGTACAGTACACATCAGGGCATAGTACAAAGCTCAGCACATCAGGGCACAGCACATCAGGGTACAGGGAACAGCACATCAGGGCATGGTACAGAGCTCAGCACATCAGGGCACAGCACATCAGGGTACAGGGCACAGCACATCAAGGCGTGGGGCACATCAGGGCACAACACGTACAGGGCACATCACATCAGGGCCCATCACAGCACATCAGGGCACACCACATTGAGGCACAGCACATCAAGGCGTGGGGCACATCAGGGCACAACACGTACAGGGCACATCACATCAGGGCCCATCACAGCACATCAGGGCACACCACATTGAAGCACAGCACATCGGGGCACAGGGCACATCAGGGCACAACACGAACAGGGCACATCACATCAGGGCACACCACATTGAGGCACAGCACATTGGGGCACGGGGCACATCAGGGCACACAGCACATTAGGGCACATGGTACATCAGGGCACAGGGCACATCAGGGACTGGGGCACATCAGGACACGGGGCACATAGCACATCAGGGCACATCAAGACACGGGGCACAGGGCACATCAGGACATGGGGCACCGGGCACATCAGGACACAGGGCACATCAGGACACGGGACACGTGGCACATCAGGTCACAGGCCAATCAGGGCACATAGCACATCAGGGCACATGGCACATCAGGGCACAGAGCACATCAGGGGCTGGGGCACATCAGGGCACAGGGCACATTATGGTGCGCATCGTTTACCAGCCAGCATGCAGGAAGCGTGTGTAATATGTTCTCTCTCCTGTCACGGCACTCACGCTGCTCCCCGGCGGCCCCTCCTCTCTTCTCGTCCATCCCAGATGATGTCACAAGCAAATAGGGATGGGCGAGAAGAGAGGAGGGGCCGCCGGGGGAGGAGCGTGAGTGCCGTGACAGGAGAGAGAACATATTACACACGCTTCCTGCGCTACTCTGCATGCTCGCTAAATCTCGATCTACCCGTCAGGCGCCAGCTGTCAGCGATTGATGGGTAGATCGCCGCGGACCTTCGACCGGCCCACTAAGCCATGGGCCCACCGGGAATCTCCCGATAGTCCCGATGGCCAGTCCATCCTTGGTCACAGTCTGCTTTTTCTTGCTCTCCTTTCTCCACATATAGCAAATATGACAAACAAGGTCACGCTGTCCCAAAAATCCTGATGTAAGGAGGGACTCTGCTTACCTGGGAACACCTGATGTAAGGAGGGACTCTGCTGCCTGGAAACACCTAATGTAAGGAGGGACTCTGCTGCCTGGAAACACCTGATGTAAGGAGGGACTCTGCTGCCTGGGAACACCTGATGTAAGGAGGGACTCCGCTTACCTGGGAACACCTGATGTAAGGAGGGACTCTGCTGCCTGGGAACACCTGATGTAAGGAGGGACTCTGCTGCCTGGGAACACCTGATGTAAGGAGGGACTCCGCTGCCTGGGAACGCCTGATGTAAGGAGGGACTCCGCTTACCTGGGAACACCTGATGTAAGGAGGGACTCCGCTTACCTGGGAACACCTGATGTAAGGAGGGACTCCGCTTACCTGGGAACACCTGATGTAAGGAGGGACTCCGCTTACCTGGGAACACCTGATGTAAGGAGGGACTCCGCTTACCTGGGGACACCTGATGTAAGGAGGGACTCCGCTTACCTGGGAACACCTGATGTAAGGAGGGACTCCGCTGCCTGGGAACACCTGATGTAAGGAGGGACTCCGCTGCCTGGGAACACCTGATGTAAGGAGGGACTCTGCTGCCTGGGAACACCTGATGTAAGGAGGGACTCCGCTTACCTGGGAACACCTGATGTAAGGAGGGACTCCGCTTACCTGGGAACACCTGATGTAAGGAGGGACTCCGCTGCCTGGGAACACCTGATGTAAGGAGGGACTCCGCTTACCTGGGAACACCTGATGTAAGGAGGGACTCTGCTTACCTGGGAACACCTGATGTAAGGAGGGACTCTGCTGCCTGGGAACACCTGATGTAAGGAGGGACTCCGCTTACCTGGGAACACCTGATGTAAGGAGGGACTCTGCTTACCTGGGAACACCTGATGTAAGGAGGGACTCTGCTGCCTGGGAACACCTGATGTAAGGAGGGACTCCGCTTACCTGGGAACACCTGATGTAAGGAGGGACTCCGCTTACCTGGGAACACCTGATGTAAGGAGGGACTCCGCTTACCTGGGAACACCTGATGTAAGGAGGGACTCCGCTTACCTGGGAACACCTGATGTAAGGAGGGACTCCGCTTACCTGGGAACACCTGATGTAAGGAGGGACTCCGCTTACCTGGGAACACCTGATGTAAGGAGGGACTCCGCTTACCTGGGAACACCTGATGTAAGGAGGGACTCCGCTGCCTGGAAACACCTGATGTAAGGAGGGACTCCGCTGCCTGGGAACACCTGATGTAAGGAGGGACTCTGCTTACCTGGGGACACCTGATGTAAGGAGGGACTCCGCTTACCTGGGAACACCTGATGTAAGGAGGGACTCCGCTGCCTGGGAACACCTGATGTAAGGAGGGACTCCGCTGCCTGGGAACACCTGATGTAAGGAGGGACTCTGCTGCCTGGGAACACCTGATGTAAGGAGGGACTCCGCTTACCTGGGAACACCTGATGTAAGGAGGGACTCCGCTTACCTGGGAACACCTGATGTAAGGAGGGACTCCGCTGCCTGGGAACACCTGATGTAAGGAGGGACTCCGCTTACCTGGGAACACCTGATGTAAGGAGGGACTCTGCTTACCTGGGAACACCTGATGTAAGGAGGGACTCTGCTGCCTGGGAACACCTGATGTAAGGAGGGACTCCGCTTACCTGGGAACACCTGATGTAAGGAGGGACTCTGCTTACCTGGGAACACCTGATGTAAGGAGGGACTCTGCTGCCTGGGAACACCTGATGTAAGGAGGGACTCCGCTTACCTGGGAACACCTGATGTAAGGAGGGACTCCGCTGCCTGGAAACACCTGATGTAAGGAGGGACTCCGCTGCCTGGGAACACCTGATGTAAGGAGGGACTCTGCTTACCTGGGGACACCTGATGTAAGGAGGGACTCCGCTTACCTGGGAACACCTGATGTAAGGAGGGACTCCGCTGCCTGGGAACACCTGATGTAAGGAGGGACTCCGCTGCCTGGGAACACCTGATGTAAGGAGGGACTCCGCTTACCTGGGAACACCTGATGTAAGGAGGGACTCCGCTTACCTGGGAACACCTGATGTAAGGAGGGACTCCGCTGCCTGGGAACACCTGATGTAAGGAGGGACTCCGCTTACCTGGGAACACCTGATGTAAGGAGGGACTCTGCTTACCTGGGAACACCTGATGTAAGGAGGGACTCTGCTGCCTGGGAACACCTGATGTAAGGAGGGACTCCGCTTACCTGGGAACACCTGATGTAAGGAGGGACTCTGCTTACCTGGGAACACCTGATGTAAGGAGGGACTCTGCTGCCTGGGAACACCTGATGTAAGGAGGGACTCCGCTTACCTGGGAACACCTGATGTAAGGAGGGACTCCGCTGCCTGGAAACACCTGATGTAAGGAGGGACTCCGCTGCCTGGGAACACCTGATGTAAGGAGGGACTCTGCTTACCTGGGGACACCTGATGTAAGGAGGGACTCCGCTTACCTGGGAACACCTGATGTAAGGAGGGACTCCGCTGCCTGGGAACACCTGATGTAAGGAGGGACTCCGCTGCCTGGGAACACCTGATGTAAGGAGGGACTCTGCTGCCTGGGAACACCTGATGTAAGGAGGGACTCCGCTTACCTGGGAACACCTGATGTAAGGAGGGACTCCGCTTACCTGGGAACACCTGATGTAAGGAGGGACTCCGCTGCCTGGGAACACCTGATGTAAGGAGGGACTCCGCTTACCTGGGAACACCTGATGTAAGGAGGGACTCTGCTTACCTGGGAACACCTGATGTAAGGAGGGACTCTGCTGCCTGGGAACACCTGATGTAAGGAGGGACTCCGCTTACCTGGGAACACCTGATGTAAGGAGGGACTCTGCTTACCTGGGAACACCTGATGTAAGGAGGGACTCTGCTGCCTGGGAACACCTGATGTAAGGAGGGACTCCGCTTACCTGGGAACACCTGATGTAAGGAGGGACTCTGCTTACCTGGGAACACCTGATGTAAGGAGGGACTCTGCTTACCTGGGAACACCTGATGTAAGGAGGGACTCCGCTTACCTGGGAACACCTGATGTAAGGAGGGACTCCGCTTACCTGGGAACACCTGATGTAAGGAGGGACTCCGCTGCCTGGGAACACCTGATGTAAGGAGGGACTCCGCTGCCTGGGAACACCTGATGTAAGGAGGGACTCCGCTGCCTGGGAACACCTGATGTAAGGAGGGACTCCGCTGCCTGGGAACACCTGATGTAAGGAGGGACTCCGCTTACCTGGGGACACCTGATGTAAGGAGGGACTTGTAATAGGAATAGTGTGTGACAGGTCCTCTTTATGGAGAGATGTGGGGTCTATAAGACCTTCCCCTCCCCCCACATCTCTCCTCCAGGCTGGAAAGACAGAGATAAAAAAAAGAACCGCCTTGACCCTTCCAGGCGCATCCCCGGCTTTGTTTACATCCACCGGCCCGGACGTGACTTCATAACGTCTTGCCCGGGCCTCCGAGGGTCATAGAGAGGACTAGGGACCATCTGTTCACCAGAAATCTCTATGCTCAACATTGGGGGGTAACCGATTCGTCTCCGGCTCACCGATCGTATGGGCGAGCCCGGAGAAGCACCAGAGGTGCCCACCACAGTGCTAATCAGTGCCCAGCAGTAACACCTGTCAGTACCTCATCATCAGTGCTACTCATCAGTGTCACCTATCATTGTCTAACAGTGCCACCTATCAGTGCCCATCGGTTCTGCATATCAGTGCCGCCTATTGGTGCCCATCAGTGCCGCCTATTGGTGCCCATCAGTGCTGCATATCAGTGCCGCCTATTGGTGCCCATCAATTCTGCATATCAGTGCCAATCAGTGCTGCCTGTCAGTGACAATCAGTGCCGCCTGTCAGTGCCCATCACAGCCGCCTGTCAGTGCCTATCACTGTCACCTATCATTGCCCATCAGTGCTGCTTATTGGTGCCCATCAATTCTACGTATCAGTGCCTCCTCATCAGTGCCAATCAGTACTGCATCTCAGTGCCCATCACAGCCGCCTATCAGTGCCACCTATCAGTGCATATTATATCTGCATATCAGTGCTGCCTATTGATGCTCATCAATTCTACATATCAGTGCCCATCAGTGCCACCTTATCAGTGCCAATCAGTGCCCATCAATTCTACATATCAGTGCCGGTCAGTGAAGGAGAAAACAAAATGTTATGACAGAGAAACAGTTTTTTTTAGTTTGTTTATCAAAAAAAATACAAATGCCCCCCAGAGGTGATCAAATGGCACCAAAATAAATCTCTATTTGTGGGAAGAAAATGATAAAAATCACCTATGTGTACAGTGTCACATGACCGCGCAATTGTCATTCAAACTGTGACAGCGCTGAAAGCTATAAATGGTTCTGGGCAGGAAGGGGTGAAGGTGCCCGGTATTGAAATGGTTAAATCATCTTAGGATCAGAAAATGGAAGTCTCGCTTTTCCAGTCACACAGCTCTATGGGGATCAGGCGCCACACGGGCGCATTTCAACGCCAAAAACTCCACCTGTGACACCAAAGTACGTCAGTCCAATCAGAGCATCCGTTCCCATCGCCGAGATTCCCTGCGTCTGTCATGGGGCCCCTCCCCCCGGGATCTGACACAGTCCAGGTAATGACCTCGCCTTATCTCTGGATAATTCCGGTGACACCTTCTATTCACAGCTGATAGCGCCGACACCTTCCGTGGCTCGGGGGCCACTCGCTGTTTACATTTGGATTAGGCGGCGGTCGGAAAAGTGCTCCTGATGTTGTGCAGCTCTGACACTCTTCCGGTGGCGGCTGGTGCTCAAAAATTTTAGGGGGGGCACAAACGGAAAAAAAATAAAAAAATAAAAAAATTGCAGCCTTACTGTGCCCATCAAACGCAGCCACTGTGCCATCAATTGTCACCACTGTACCATGCCATCAAACACAGCCACTGTGCCATCAATTATCACCACTGTGCCATGCCATCAAACACAGCCACTGTGCAATGCCATCAAACGCAGCCACTGTGGCATCAATTATGACCACTGTGCCATGCCATCAAATTCAGTCACTATGCCATCAATTCGCACCACTGTGCCATGCCATCAAACGCAGTCACTGCCATGCCATCAAACGCAACCACTGTGCCATGCCATCAAACGCAGCCATTGTGCCCCTCAATTGTCGCCACTGTGCCAATTGTTGCCACTGTGCCCTTTAAATGTCGCCATTGTTCCCACTGTACATGTCACTGTGCCCTTTAATTGTTGCCACTGTGCCCTTTGTCACCACTGTACCCATTGATGCCACTGTGCCCTTTGATGCCACTGTGCCCTTTGTCACCACTGTGCCCATTGATGCCACTGTGCCCTTTGTCACCACTGTGCCCATTGATGCCACTGTGCCCTTTGTCGCCTCTGTGCCCATTGTCGCCGCTGTGCCCTGTAAAATGCACTAACCTTACTCCTTCCACGTCCCTCGATGTCTTCTCCCGCCTTGGTGACGCTTCAGCCAATCAGGTTACCGATAACCAGAATCGGGGAACCTGGTTGGCTGAGACAGCCGTCAGTCTTATCCAAGGAACGCACCCCCCGTACGTCCCGAGGATAAGACATCCGGGAGCCGAGGGCTGTACTCGGAAAGCCTATCAGAGCCGCTACAGGAGGGGGCAGAGGCAAGACTAGTCGCCCATTACAGGGAAAAGAGCAGAGCTGTAGGAGGGGCCCAGCAGGCTCCACCCACTACAGGCTCCCTGCAAATAATTACAGGAGGGGGCGGAGACAAGACCAGTTATCTCGTACAAGGAGAGAAAAAGAGAGTAGAGTTGTGGGAGGGGTCTAGCAGGCTCCACCCACTACAGGCTGCCTGCAAATAATTACAGGAGGGGGCGGAGACAAGACCAGTTATCTCGTACAAGGAGAGAAAAAGAGAGTAGAGTTGTGGGAGGGGTCTAGCAGGCTCCACCCACTACAGGCTGCCTGCAAATAATTACAGGAGGGGGCGGAGACAAGACCAGCCACCCCGTACAAGGAGAGAGAGGGAGCAGAGCTGTGGGAGGAGCCCAGTACAGGAGGGCTGGCTGTTAATCTGCATCTGTTAATGCATGCATGTTGCATTGCATTGCGTTGCATTTTTTTGTAATTTGTTTGGATTTCTACATGCGTTGTGTTGGTTCTCCTTTTGCCTTGCAGTGCATTTGAATGCAGTGCATTGCACTGTGCTAAAAAAAAAAAATGTAGTGCCTGCCTTACTTTTTTTTTTTTATCAGCGCTGAGCAAATGCAACACAACGCACTGGTGTGAACTGCATTCATAGGAAGCCATTATTTTTTGGTTGCCATGCGTTGGAAATGCGCTCACGAACACCGCGCGCCCCCCCTCCGGCATCTGGTGTAACTGAACCCTCAGTTGCAGTATCTATAGCCACGGGCCCGGATTCAGATACAATAGTGTATCTATCGGCGGGCGTAACGTATCTCAGATACGTTACGCCGCTGTAAATTAGGGCGCAAGTTCCGTATTCAGAAAGAACTTGCGCCCTAAGTTAAGGCGGCGTAACGTATGTGGTCCGGCGTAAGCCCGCGGAATTCAAATGTGGATGATGTGGGCGTGTTTTATGTAAATTGATTGTGATTGTGATTGTGATGATTGTGTACGCATTTGATGTTTTTTACGAACGGCGCATGCGCCGTCCGTGAAAGAATCCCAGTGCGCATGCTCGAAGTTACGCCGCAAATCGCCAATGCTTTCGACGTGAACGTAAACTACGCACAGCCCTATTCGCAAACGACTTACGCAAACGAGGTAATTCGACGGAAAATTCGACGCTGGCCCGACGTCCATACTTAACATAGTATACGCCTCATATAGCAGCGGTAACTTTACGCCGGAAAAATCCTAACGTAAACGACGTAAAAAAATGCGCCGGGCGGACGTACGTTTCTGAATCGGCGTATCTACCTAATTTGCATATTCCTTGCGTAAATCTACGGAAGCGCCACCTAGCGGCCAGCGTAAATATGCAGCCTAAGATACGACGATGTAAGAGACTTACGCCGGTCGGATCTTAGGGAAATCTATGCGTAACTGATTCTATGAATCAGTCGCATAGATACGACCCCGCAACTCAGAATTACGACGGCGTATCCGGAGATACGCCGTCGTAACTGCTATCTGAATCCGGGCCACTACTGACTTTTATTTTTTCCAGGGTGAAGGATCTGCTACTGATGAATCGGTACCAGATACCACGGCATTCCTTCAGAGGTCTAGCGGAGTCCACGCCGCGGCGGGTTATGGTGGGTGGTCATAATGTTATGGAGGATCCTGAGGGAAGATTTCTGTGGAATTGATTGGTCCCGGGGACAGGACAGGGTCTCTTTAAAACAAGCTTCAATTCTTCAGTAATAAAAGGCAATGCGGTTTGTGGCCAATAGGGGGCACTCACGCTCCACTCAGGACTTTCCTGTCCCTTCCATTCGTATCCTATAAATCTTAACAAGAAAAAAGTTCTTCTGCCAGTCTGACTCAGGAAAAGGGGAATTACTGCACTTAATTAAAGTGTATTGACACCATATGTGCTCCAGCCCTGACTCCATCGTTTTATTAATGATTGAAATCCTGCAGCTCATACAGGTTTGCTTGTCGCAGAAGCCGCTCTCCCCCCCCCCCCCCCCCCCCCCGCCTGAAGAAAATGTATGTGACAATTATACACCGAAAAACGTTTTTTGTTTTTTTACATTTTGTTTTAAATGACTTTATGTTACTTAGTTTGAAATTGTAAAAAAACAAAAACAACTAAAATATAATTTTACAATTTTGTTACAATGTTTCTGTCTGAATTACCAGCTGAGAAGTGCGATTCCAGCCTTGGATGAACAGCGGCGCAACCCCCCCCCCCCCCTTCTCCGAATCTCCCGTCTGCCCATCCGAACCATCCCGAGGGCAAGCCCTAATGACCCTGGCCCGGATTCGTGTAGGAGATACGACGGCGTATCTCCAGATACGCCGTCGTATCTCTGAGGCGGAGGCGTCGTATTTTGACGCCTGATTCAAAGAATCAGATACGCCCAAAATTTCTCTAAGATACGACCAGCGTAAGTCTCCTACGCCGTCGTATCTTAACTGCATATTTACGCTGGCCGCTAGGGGCGTGTACACTGATTGGCGTCTAGAAATATGTAAATCAGCTAGATACGCCAATTCGAGAACATACGCCCAGCCGACGCAGTACAGATACGCCGTTTACAGTAGGCTTTTTCCGGTGTAAAGTTACCCCTGCTATATGAGGCGTAGATGAGGCGTACCAATGTTAATTATGGACGTCGGGCCAGCGTCGAATTTTCCGTCGATTACGTCGTTTGCGTAAGTCGTTCGCGAATAGGGCTGTGCGTCATTTACGTTCACGTCGGAAGCATTGGCTTTTTGCGGGTTAATTTGGAGCATGTGCACTGGGATACTTTCACGGACAGCGCATGCGCCGTTCGGAGAAAGCGTAATTTACGTGGGGTCACAATACATTTACATAATAAACGCCCACATCTTCCACATTTGAATTAGGCGGGCTTACGCCGGCCTATTTACGCTACGCTGCCGCAACTTTGCTTAGAGAATACTGCACTTGCCTGTCAAAGTTGCGGAGGCGTAACGTAAATAGGATACGTTACGCCCACACAAAGATGCGCTCTCGTACGTGAATCCGGTCCCCTGTGTGGCGCACATTGTACCAGAACATATTACATTAAACGTGCGCTAGTGCACGTTTAATGTAATATTTTTCGTTACAATGTGCACAAGAAAAATACAGCATTAAATGGCACATAACACAGCAAAATATACTACGTTAAACGTGCAGTAACACACTGGAATATAGTGCGTTAAACATGCAGTAATGCACAGAAATATACTATGTTAAACGTGCAGTAACACACTGGAATATACTACGTTAAACATGCAGTAATGCACAGAAATGTACAGTAACACACTGGAATATAGTGCGTTAAACATGCAGTAATGCACAGAAATATGCTGCATTAAACATACAGTAACACACTGGAATATACTGCATTAAACATGCAGTAATGCACAGAAATATACTGCATTAAACGTGCAGTAACACACTGGAATATACTACGTTAAACATGCAGTAATGCACAGAAATATACTACGTTAAACGTGCAGTAATGCACAGAAATATACTACGTTAAATGTGCAGTAACACACTGGAATATACTGCGTTAAACGTGCAATAACACACTGGAATATACTGCGTTAAACGTGCAGTAACACACTGGAATATACTGCGTTAAACATGCAGTAATGCACAGAAATATACTGCATTAAACGTGCAGTAACACACTGGAATATACTACGTTAAACATGCAGTAATGCACAGAAATATACTACGTTAAACATGCAGTAATGCACAGAAATATACTACGTTAAACGTGCAGTAACACACTGGAATATACTGCGTTAAACGTGCAATAACACACTGGAATATACTGCGTTAAACGTGCAGTAACACACTGGAATATACTGCGTTAAACATGCAGTAATGCACAGAAATATACTGCATTAAACGTGCAGTAACACACTGGAATATACTGCGTTAAACATGCAGTAATGCACAGAAATATACTGCATTAAACGTGCAGTAACACACTGGAATATACTGCGTTAAACATGCAGTAATGCACAGAAATATACTGCGTTAAACGTGCAATAACACACTGGAATATATTGCGGGGAGGTGATAGAATTTGTGCTGGGAGGGGTGTTTTTATGAGGAAGGAATTTGTACTGGGAGGGGGGAATTGGGGGGATTTGAGTTGAGAGGACGGGGAATTATTGCATTTCTTGCAGAATATTGGCTTGTAGGAGGAAGGTTATGCTGGGGGGGGGGGCTGGATTTATGGTAGGAGGGGGTATTTGGGGAGGGGATAGAATTTTTGTCCCAGGAGGGGGAACTTGTGCAAGGAGGGGAAATTTGGAGGGGGATTTGTGCTAGGATGGGGGTAATATTTGCATTGTTTGCAGAATATTGTCTCGCAGAGGAGGGGGGGGGGTGTTGTGCAGATAATTGTTTTTTTTGGGGGAGGGGGAGTTCTGCCGAGACTTGAGGCTCACACTTTGCAGAGAAGGGGGGTCTGCGCACCTTGTCATCCTCGTCCTGAGCACTAGGTGGCCTCGTCCTGCCCTGGAGTTCAGTTTATGATCAGATTACATGAGTGCGGGGGGGGGGGGGGGGGGTTCTACAGATCTCTTTTTATAAAGGGGGGGGGTCATTTCCTTTAAAGTTTTATAAAATCTTCTTATAAAGAAAGAAGTTGCGTTTAGTGCGATCCGGTGACCTCGTAACCCGGACAGCAGACGATCGTTTCCTACGAAGAGATATCGGTAATTCTTTCATCTCGGAACGTTACTTTCGTTGTTACTTTTGATGATTAACATTTTGGCCCGGATTCAGTAAGAATTGCACTTTTTTTACGGAGGCGCAGGGCAGCGTTTTTTTTGCGCTGCCCTCGATTCACGGAGCAGAAGCTCCGTAAATTGCGCGGGCGCGCCAGCGTAAGCGCGCGCAATTTAAATGATCCCGTAGGGGGCGGGAATCATTTAAATTAGGCGCGTTCCCGCGCCGATCGTAGAGCGCATGCTCCATCGGGAAACTTTCCCGACGTGCATTGCGGCAAATGACGTCGCAAGGACGTCATTTGCTTCAAAGTGAACGTGAATGGCGTCCAGCGCCATTCACGAATCACTTACGCAAACGACGTAAAATTCAAATTTCGCGACGCGGGAACGACGGGTATACGCAACATTGGCTGCCCCTGCTAATAGCAGGGGCAGCCTTACGCAAAAACCGCCGTACGGAAACAACGTAAATTGCGTACGCAGGGCTCGCGCAACGTTGTTAATCGGTGTTAGTATGCAGTTTGCATACTATACGCTGAGCACAACGGGAACGCCACCTAGCGGCCATCGCAAGAATGCAGCCTAAGATATGCGGGCATAAGAGCCTTATGCCAGGCATATCTTAGGCTGCAGTCGGCGTAACGAGGTTCCTGAATCAGGAGCATTCGTTACGCCGGGGCAAGTAAGCAATTGCGCTGTGTAACCTATGGTTACGCAGGCGCAATTGCTTCTTGAATCCAGGCCTTTGTTTTTATTCCCCCCCCCCCCCTTCAAAGTGACATATCACCCATTTCCGTTACCTAGACGCGGCGGGCGGCGGTGGAAGGTGGCGCAGCCCCTGTGCTCCTCGGGAAGGGGAGATGTAAGTAACACATGCGGCTTGTTAGGAACTGTCTGTGACAAAGCGGAGACGTTATCGCTGGGGGGGGGGGGGGGGGTAATAAGCCGGGGGCCAGCTCATGATGTCATCGCCGGCCCCTGGGGGGAAAAAATGAGGTCATTAATTGAACTGCTTGGAGAGATAAGAGGCCATAAAAATAAACAGAGCGGCCGGGAAATGGGACTGCGGGTGCAGCGAGATCCTTAAAGTGTTTAAGGGGGGGGGCAAGGGAGGGGGGCCGGGGGGGGGGGCTGTCTGTCTTTAGGCAAGAAGCAGTTTTCTCTCTCCTTCAAGGCCGTGCTGAAAAATATACAGGAAGGATCAGCGGCTCGGAGATATCATCTACAGACGGGCTGCTAATCGCAATTTCCTGGGCCAGTTCATCTCGGTTTTGCTTCAGCCACCATCTATTTAAAAAACGTTCATATATATACTGTATTGTCAAAAGTATTGGGACGCCTGCCTTTATACGCATAAACTTTAATGGCATCCCAGTCTCTTTAGGTAACTCACAGTACTCTGGGAATCCTTTGTCATATATTGGGCCAGATTCACGTAGCTCAGTGGATCTATAGATCCGCTCGATCTACGTGAATAAAGATCCGCTCCCGCAAGTTTAGGAGGCAAGTGGCTAATTCACAAACAACTTGCCTCCAAACTTGCGACGGCGGATCCTAAATCCCCCGGCGGAATTCAAATTTCGCGGCTAGGGGAGTGTACTATTTAAATCAGGCGCGTTCCCGCGCCGATTTAAATGCGCATGCGCCGTCCGTGAAGTTTCCCGGCGTGCATTGCTCCCACTGACGTCGCTAGGACGTCAGTGGTTTCGACGCTTACGTAAACGACGCCCGTCCGTATTCGAGAACGACTTACGCAAACGACGTTAAAAAATTCAAATTCGACGCGGGAACGCCGGCTATACTTAACATTGGCTGCGCCTGATAAAAGAAGGGGTAAGTATACGCCGGGAAAGCCGCTACGGAAACGTCGTAAGAAGACTGCGTCGGGTCCGCGTACGTTGGTGAATTTGCGTATCTCGCTGATTTACATATTATTTATCGTAAATCAGCGGGAACGCCCCCGGCGCCATTTTTAAATGGAAAAAAAGATCCGACAGTGTAACACAGTGTAACACTGTCGGATCTAGCCCTATCTATGTGTATCTGATTCTATGAATCAGGCGCATAGATAGGACCAGTGTAAGTCAGAGATACGATGGTGTATCTGTAGATACACCGTCGTATCTCTTTGTGAATCTGGCCCATGAACTTTAATGGCATCCCAGTCTCTTTAGGTAACTCATAGTACTCTGGGAATCCTTTGTCATATATTATGTTTATTTAAAGACAAAGATATACACTATGGCCCGGATTCACAAAGCACTTACACCGACGTATGTCGAGATACACCGCTTGTGTATCTCGTAAAGTGTATAGTGTAAAGTGTAAATATGCGCCGTCGTATCTGTGCGCCGTGCCCACAAACTGAGATACGCCTAAAAATATTCTTCATCCGACCGACATAACTTGCCTACGCCGGCGTATCGTAGGCGCATATTTACGCTGGGCGCATTTGCCGCTCCCATGGATTTTCTATGCGCATATGCAAATGAGGGAGATACGCCGATTCACGAACGTCCTTGCGCCCGGCGCATAATATACGCGATTTGCGTAAGTTGCGTAATTGTTGCGATTTGCGTAAGTCGTCCGGCGTGAAGTTAAGCCTCATATATGAGGCGCAACTCATGCTAAGGTATGGACCAGGGAACACAGCCGTTGTATTTTACGTCGTTTACGTAGTACGTGAATAGGGCTGGGCGTAGGTTACGTTCACGTCGTAGGCAGTGATCCATCGTATCTTAGGCATTCGTTCCGACGTGATTCTGAGCATGCGCACAGGGATGCGTCCGCCGTTCGTTATTCGTATCTATTTAGCGCTCGGCCCATCATTTGCATGGGGTCACGCCTCATTAGCATGGCTCACGCCCGCTTCCCCCTACGCCGGATTACGCCGAGGAAACCCAGCGCAGTTTGGGAGGCAAGTGCTTTGTGAATTCTGTGCTTGCCTCTCTGCGCTGCGTCGGCGTAGCGTATATTAGATACGCTACGGCGGCATAAATATGCGCCAATGTATGTGAATCCGGGCCAATATTATCAAAAGAATTGGGACACCTGCTTTAGACGCACATGAGATGGCATCCCAGTCTCTTTAGGTAACTCACAGTACTCTGGGAATCCTTTGTCATATATTATGTTTATTTAAAAACAAAGATATACACTATATCGTCATCAGTATTGGGACGCCGGCCTTTACACGCACATGAACTTTAATGACATCCCAGTCTTAGTCCGGAGGGTTCAATGTTGAGTTGGCCCCGCCCTTTGCAGCTATAACAGCTTCACCTCTTCTGGGAAGGCCGTCCACAAGGTTTAGGAGGGTGTCTATGGGAATGTTTGACCGTTCTTCCAGAAGAGCATTTGTGAGGTGAGGCACTGATGTTGGATGAGAAGGCTGGGCTCGCAGTCTCCGCTCTAATTCATCCCAAAGGTGTTCTATCGGGTTGAGGTCAGGACTCTGTGCAGGACATTGAAGTTCCTCCACCCCAAACTGGCTCATCCATGTCTTTATGGACCTTACTTTGTGCACTGACTCAAACCATTATGGTGTGGGGTTGTTTTTCAGGGGTTGGGCTTGGCCCCCTTAGTTCCAGTGAAGGGAACTCTTAACGCGTCAGCGTACCAAGACATTTTGGACAATTTCACGCTCCCAACTTTGTGGGAGGAGTTTGGGGACGGCCCCTTCCTGTTCCAACATGACTGCTCACCAGTGTACAAAGCAAGGTCCATAAAGACATGGATGAGGGAGTTTGGGGTGGAGGAACTTGACTGGCCTGCACAGAGTTTTGATCTCAACCCGATAGAACACCTTTGGGATGAATTAGAGCGGAGACTACGAGCCAGGCCTTCTCATCCAACATCAGTGCCTGACCTCACAAATGTGCTTTTGGAGGAATGCTCAAACATTGCCTGCAAAAAGTTTAAGGAGGGCGCAGAGACAAGACTAGTCCCCCTTTACAAGGAAGAGAGCAGAGCTGTGGGAGGAGCTCAGCAGGCTCCACCCACTACAGGCTGCCTGCAGAAAATTCCAAAGAAGGGAGGAGACAAGACCAGTTGACCTGCACAAGAAGAGAGAGCAGAGGTGTGGGAGGAGCTCAGCAGGCTCCACCCACTACAGGCTGCCTGCAGAAAATTCCAAAGAAGGGAGGAGACAAGACCAGTTGACCTGCACAAGAAGAGAGAGCAGAGGTGTGGGAGGAGCCAGGCAGGCTCCACCCACTATAGGCTGCCTGCAGAAAATTCCAAAGAAGGGAGGAGACAAGACCAGTTGACCTGCACAAGAAGAGAGAGCAGAGGTGTGGGAGGAGCCAGGCAGGCTCCACCCACTATAGGCTGCCTGCAGAAAATTCCAAAGAAGGGAGGAGACAAGACCAGTTGACCTGCACAAGAAGAGAGAGCAGAGCTGTGGGAGGAGCTCAGCAGGCTCCACCCACTACAGGCTGCCTGCAGAAAATTCCAAAGAAGGGAGGAGACAAGACCAGTTGACCTGCACAAGAAGAGAGAGCAGAGGTGTGGGAGGAGCCAGGCAGGCTCCACCCACTATAGGCTGCCTGCAGAAAATTCCAAAGAAGGGAGGAGACAAGACCAGTTGACCTGCACAAGAAGAGAGAGCAGAGCTGTGGGAGGAGCTCAGCAGGCTCCACCCACTATAGGCTGCCTGCAGAAAATTCCAAAGAAGGGAGGAGACAAGACCAGTTGACCTGCACAAGAAGAGAGAGCAGAGGTGTGGGAGGAGCCAGGCAGGCTCCACCCACTATAGGCTGCCTGCAGAAAATTCCAAAGAAGGGAGGAGACAAGACCAGTTGACCTGCACAAGAAGAGAGAGCAGAGGTGTGGGAGGAGCCAGGCAGGCTCCACCCACTATAGGCTACCTACAGAAAACTACAGGAGAGGGCGGAGACAAGACCAGTCACTCTGCACAAGGAGAGAGAGCAGAGCGGTGGGAGGAGCCAGGCAGGCTCCACCCACTATAGGCTACCTGCAGAAAACCACAGGAGGGGGCGGAGACAAGACCAGTCTCCCTGCACAAGGAGAGAGAGCAGAGCGGTGGGAGGAGCCAGGCAGGCTCCACCTACTACTGGCTGCCTGCAGAAAACTACAGGAGGGGGCGGAGTCAAGACCAGTCTCCCTGCACAAGGAGAAAGAGCAGAGCTGTAGGGGGGGCCAGGCAGGCTCCACCTACTATAGGCCACCTACAGAAAACTACAGAAGGGGGCGGAGGCAAGAACAGATACCCTGCACAAGGAGAGAGAGTTGTGGGAGGGGCCAGGCAGGCTCCACCCACTATAATCCACCTGCAGAAAACTACAGGAGGGGGCGGAGGCAAGAACAGTTACCCTGCACAAGGAGAGAGAGTTGTGGGAGGGGCCAGGCAGGCTCCACCTACTATAGGCCACCTACAGAAAACTACAGGAGGGGGCGGAGGCAAGAACAGTTACCCTGCACAAGGAGAGAGAGTTGTGGGAGGGGCCAGGCAGGCTCCACCCACTATAGTCCACCTGCAGAAAACTACAGGAGGGGGGCGGAGACAAGACCATTCACCCTGCACAAGGAGAGGGAGCAGAGCTGTGGGAGGGGTCAGGCAGGCCCCTCCCACAAAAAATAGTATTTTGTCCTTTGATCTGGCCTGGCTGGACCTAAAAAAAATGGATTTTCAAATAAAATGTAAGTGCGCATTAAAATGCGATGTCAGGGCGCATGCGTTGTTTTCCGCGTTGTGGTGTGAATGAGCCCTCGGGGGTTTCCACGTTTATTATATATTGATTTTTATCCCATTACAGTGGGACGATAGATCTCCCCGTGTTTTTTTATTGGACCTGATCTCCAGTTCTGCGTCTTCTAGGAGCGTGACGTCACGGCGGGGAGAAGGAGCAGTAACCTGTCTATCACCTCGCGTCCGCTCAGGAATGTTCTCTTCCCGCACTGTCTGCGCAGATATCTTTCCATAAACAAGCCATCAGTCTTGGAATACTTACAACAAACATTGTGTAATTGGAAACAGTATGTGGCGCTGACTTGACAGCACGGTCCTTCCTGAATCCCCTCCCCCCACCATCCGCGTGCCTCGGCTTTAACCCCTCTCAGGGCGGCCCCGGGGGCCGGAGGCAGTGAAAGAAGAGATGGCCCCCGGACAGCGGATGGGCCGCCGCAGCAAAGGGAAGATGACATGGAATTCATTCTGTAAGATTGAAGGGGACATCCCGGGGTGTGGACGGTGTCTGGTTCCTGATGGTCTCAGAGAAGGGTCTCAATCAGAGTTCCCATTTACCTCAGAGTCCCTATCATAGTCCTCCTTTACATCAGGGTATTCAACAGAGTCTCCCTTTACATCGGGGTCCCCATTAAAGTCCCCCTTCACATCGGGGTCCCCATCAGAGTTCCCCTTTACATCAGGGTCCCCATCAGAGTTCTCCCTTACATCAGGGTCCCCATCAGAGTTCCCCTTTACATCAGGGTCCCCATCAGCGTTCCCCCTTACATCAGGGTCCCCATCAGAGACTCCCTTTAAATCAGGGTCCCCATCAGCATTCCCTCTTACATCAGGGTCCCCATCAGCGTTCCCCCTTACATCAGGGTCCCCATCAGAGTTCCCCTTTACATCAGGGTCCCCATCAAAGACCCCCTTAAGTTGGGGTCCCCTTTAGAGTCACCCTTTAAATCAGTGTCCCCATCAGAGTTCCCCTTAACAATGGGGCCCCATCAGAGTCCCCCCTTACATCAGGGTCCCCATCAGAGTCCCGCTTTACATCCAGGTCCCATCCGATTCCTCCTTTACATTAGGGTCCTCATTAGAGTCTCCCTTTACAATGGGTCTCTATCAGAGCTCTCCTTGAGTCCAAGGTCCCTATCAGAATTCCTGTTACATCAGAGTCCCCATCAGAGCCCCCTTTACACCAGGATCCCCTTTAGAGTCCTCCTTTACATCCAGGTCCCTATCAGAGACCCCTTTACACCAGGATCCCAATCAGAGTTCCCCCTTACATCAGTGTCACCATCAGAGTTCCCCCTTACATCAGGGTCCTCATCAGAGTCCCCCTTTACATCAAGGTCCCTATTGGAATCCCTGTTACATCAGAGTCCCCATCCAGGTCTCTATCAGAGACTCCCTTTACATTAGGATTCCCATCAGAGTCCCCATCAGAGCCCCCCCTTTACACCAGGATCCCCCTTAGAGCCCCCCTTTACATTACAGTCCCCATCAGAGACCCCCTTCACACCAGGATCCCCATCAAAGCCCCACTTTATGTCAGGATCACCATCAGAGTCCCCCTTTACAGCAGGGTCCTCATCAGAGTCCCCCTTTACATCAAGGTCCCCATTAGAATCCCTGTTATATCAGAGTCCCCATCCAGGTCCCTATCAGAGACCCCCTTTACATCAGGATCCCCATCAGAGTTTCCATCAGAGCCCCCCTTTACACCAGGATCCCCTTTAGAGTCCCCCTTTACATTACATTACAGTCCCCATCAGAGACCCCCTTTACACCAGGATCCCCATCAAAGCCCCACTTTATGTCAGGATCACCATCAGAGTCCCCCTTTACAGCAGAGTCCTCATCAGAGTCCCCCTTTACATCAAGATCCCTATTAGAATCCCTGTTACATCAGAGTCCCAATCCAGGTCCCTATCAAAGACCCCCTTTACACCAGGATCCCAATCAAAGCCCCACTTTATGTCAGGATCACCATCAGAGTCCCCCTTTACACCAGAGTCCTCATAAGAGCCCTCCGTTTACATAAGGGTCTCCATTAGAGTCCCCCTTTACATCCAGGCCCCCATCAGAGTCCTCGCTTACATCAGAAGAAGAGAGCACAGGCTTCCTCTGCTGACCTTAGTCCTCAATAGGTGCACATTGAAGACACACGCTGACCCTTCTGGGGGGGGGGGGGGGGGGATAATATCTTGTAATGTAATTTGTATTCCCCTGATATAGATGATTGGACAATTGATCAGTAAGCTCCGCCCTGTACATAATAGGGGGAGGGGGGGCACATGTTCCCCCATACCTGGAAGTATAGACATATCTCCGGCTCAGGTAGGTGACCCAACTCCGGCTCAGGTAGGTGACCCAACTCCGGCTCAAGTAGGTGACCCCAGAGGAAGATTTTTCGCAGTTTTTTTTTTACCAATGGTGGTCAGATCCGGAGTCGGTGATTTATGGTAATTGGCTGAGACGGTCAGATTACGTCCTGAAGGCCGTTCTTCTAATTTACAAGGAATGGTGGAGATAATTGAGACCTCAGACCCCCTCTGATAGAGAGAGAAGTCCCATAAATCCATAGAGAGGTCCCAGCAGATAAATCCACCGGATCGTAAATCACGGAGGGTGGGGCTGGAGCCCCCAGGACTGTAATAATGAAGGAAGGAGGTCAAAGGGAATCGCCCAACATTCCACGTTATATATCTTCACCTGAAATATATCGGTGCTGAGATTTCCAGATTGTTGCTTGTTTGCTGTTCCATATTTTAAATGTGTTTCAAAGGCAGGCCTCCCCCTAGTGGTCATGTCAGGGATTGTGATCACCTGAACCAGGGCTGGACTGGGACAAAAATTTGTCCCTGGACCTCATCCAGACTGGCCCACTTTGACAGGTCTCTCCCATGGTGGCCAGACAACTCCCACAGCACGCCCCCGTCCCCCCCGGCCACCCAAGCCCCCTCTCCCCCTTCACTAGCCGTTCTACTTTATTAGAGTAGAACGGTTGGTACTCTGGTAGGCAGTGCCAGTGGGGAAGCTAGACATTATTTCACCCGGGGCAAAGAATCAGTTTAGTGCCCCCCCCTTATGGGACAGGATTAGGCAGAATTGAGAAACTCCCAGGCCATAGCTGTTGAGTCAGCTGTCTGTCCCCTCCCCCATGCTCCTCTGTCGTCCCCCTGCTTCTTTGTTCCCCCCAGGTGAGCGCTGCGGGGAGGGAGAGGAGGTGAGCGCTGCAGGAAGGGAGAGACAGAGGAGCGGAGGGGGGGCGGCGGTCCGCTGTCACTGAAGCCGGACCACTGAGCCATCGGCCCACCGGGAAACTCCCTGTAGTCCCAATGGCCAGTCCATCCCTGACCTGAACTGAAATGACTTACTCTGTTTTCCCTGCACACTGTGAGATCCTCACAAGGTGCATGAGAAGCTGCAGCGAGTCAAAACCCTGCCTCATTTCACCCGACCACGCCCCCTTTTATTCATTGGATTTCAGTTCTTTCAATCATGGAGGGCTCAGCATCACACAAGGGCGTTACCTATTACAAATACAGCCTGCCTAGGAACGCCCACTCTTTCAGACTGACACCCGCCCACCAAGGCATTTTGATATTTGCGTAACTCCTCCCAAGAGCCAGCCCCCTTTTTACATTTTTACATCAAGAAGACCAGGGCCCGGGACAAGGGGCGTGACAGGAGGGTCGGCTGCCCAGGGCGCAGTTGTATTCGTAACTTCAGAAAAATTTGAAATCACAATGGGCCAGATTCACAAATGAGATACTCCGTCGTATCTCTGTTTCTATCTATGCGACGGATTCATAGAATCAGTTACGCATAGATAGCCATAAGACCCGACAGGTGTAATTGTTTTACACTGTCGGATCTTAGGATGCAGTACCGCGGCCGCCGCTGGGGGGAGTTTGCGTCGTAAACCAGCGTCGGGTATGCAAATTAGGAGTTACGGCCGATCCACGATGGTTTTTCGCGTTCGCTACGTCGCTGCTAGTATAGTTTCCCGTCGCAAAGTTACACTTTTTTTTTTGGTGCCTTAACTTTAGTCAGCAAGCGTATTGCTGTCTAAAGTATGGCCGTCGTTCCCGCGTCGAAATTTAAAAATCAACGTCGTTTGCGTAAGCCGTCCGGGAATACGGAAGTACGCTACGCGCGTCGCCGTTCAAAAAAATGATGTCACGGCGCGCAAAGCACGGCGGGAGTTAGGAAACGGAGCATGCGCAGTAGGTCCGGCGCGGGAGCGCGCCTAATTTAAATGGCACACGCCCATTTGAATTGGCCCGCCTTGCGCTGGAGGCCGCGGGCGTAGGTTTTCATCGCAAGTGCTTGGTGAATCAGGCACTTGCGATGAAAAATTGCGGCGGTGTAACTTATCTAGGATACGTTACGCCGCCGCGATTCTACGTGAATCTGGCCCAATGTTCCATTCTTTTAGATGCGGTATTCGTTATTTCATTATTTTGGAAAAATCCGAAATACGAAAATGCGAGAATTTGAAAATAAGAACGAAAATCCGAAAATTGGAAAATCTAAAATAATAACTAACTATTAAATTAAAGGTATTGGAATTTCCTTTCAAATTTGACTGTTAGTGAACGTAACGAATACGAATTTATCCAAAGTTACGAAATTATCCAAAATAAATGAATTCTGTATCTAAAACAAATGGAACGTAGCAAATTAATAATAGTAAATAATAATAATAAAACGTTTTTATTATTATTATTTGTTATTAATTTGTTACGTTCCATTTGTTTAGATGCGGCATTCGTTATTTCGGATAATTCACAACTTCGGATAAATTCGGAATTCGCTACGTTCACTAACAGTCAAATTTGAGAGGAAATTCCAATACCTTTAATTTAATAGTTAGCATTCACTGGGGTAGATTCAGAGAGAATTTACGCCGGCGTATCTATAGATACGCCGCGTAAATTCAAATCTGCGCCGGCGTATCTTCTTTCTGTATTCAGAAAGCTTGATACGCCGACATTAGCCTAAGATACGACTGGCATAAGTCTCTTACGCCGTCGTATCTCAGGGTGCATTCTCACGCTGGCCGCTAGGTGGCGTTCCCGTTGTTTTTGGCGTAGAGTATGCAAATTACCTAGTTACGCCGATTCACAAACGTACGTGCACCCGGCGGTAGTTTTTTACGTAGTTTGCGTAACGCTTTTTCGGCGTAACGTTGCTCCTGCTATTAGGAGACGCAGCCAATGTTCAGTATGGACGTCGTTCCCGCTTCGAAATTTGAATTTTTTACGTCGTTTGCGTAAGTCGTTTTCGGCGTAACGTTGCTCCTGCTATTAGGAGGCGCAGCCAATGTTCAGTATGGACGTCGTTCCCGCTTCGAAATTTGAATTTTTTACATTGTTTGAGAATAGGGCTGGACATAATTTACGTTCACGTCGAAACCAATACGTTGTTGCGGCGTACTTGAGAGCAATGCACACTGGGATATGTACACAAACGGCGCATGCGCCGTTCGTAAAACACGTCAATCACGTCAGGTCATCACACATTAGCATAAAACACGCCCCCCCTTCCACATTTGAATTACACGGGCTTACGCCGGCCCCATTTACGCTACGCCGCAACGTACGGAGCAAGTGCTTTGTGAATACTACGCTTGCTCCTGTAAGTTGGCGTAGCTTAAATACGATACGCTGCGCCGCCGTAACTAGGCGCACAGGTACCTGAATCTGCCCCACTATTATTATTAGTCAGTTAGTTATTTTTGAGGATATTCAAATTTTCTAGTTTTCGTTCTTATTCTCAGATTTTTGTTGTTTTGAAGTTTTGGATTTTCATTATTATTTTCTGATTTTTTTAATTCTTGGATTTTCGAATTTTCAGATTTTTTAGATTTCTAAAATTCCGAATGATCTGACTTCTAATTTTCCGGAAAATTTGTTAAACGTTTTTTCGTTAATTCAAATATTTCCGAATTAACCAATTTGTCGAACTTCGTCGAAAAACGAAGTCGGGCAGAGCAGGGAGGAGGAGAGCCGCTCTCCCCCCATGTTTGAATCCTTTGGTGGTGGCTTCCCCCTTCGTCTCCTCCGTGCCCCCCCCTCCTTCTTCCTCTCTGTTTTTTTCAGACTCCTGCCCAATGGGGTCTCATTGTGGCCACTTCCTGATTGGCCTGGGAGGAGAAACAGGAAGATAAAAAAGCGAATATTAATTTGTTAATGTCACAAAACTGGGTGGGCCCCCGGGCACAGTGCTCTGCGCCCCGAGCCCGCCCTCTTTTTAAGCCAATTAGAGCCTAAGGGTCTAATCACGTGCTTAAAGAAAAAAAAAAACCTCATTGCAATCCAATGCGTCCGGTGCCCTGCATGCAGATTAGGGAGCCAGGCGCATGGATAGGGAAGGCGGCGCCTGTGCTCCCTTCATTACGGGCCGCCACTGGCCTGACAGGAGTAGTGACAGCGACGTCACTACTCCTGTCAGCCAAGTGCCGGGAGCAGCGAGGGGAGGAGGAGAGAGTCACTTTTTGCGATGATTCCACTCTCCTATTGACAAGCGGATGACTGCTGGAGTACAAGACCTGCAAGTCTTACTGAACCGCGACAGAGAGAATCAGGTCTCCTGCCATGCCAGACAGGGCTGTGCTGTGTGGCAGAGCTGTGTAAATCCCAGGACTGGATGGACAGAAATACAGGTAAAAGATCTCCCCTATCTGAATTTAGCCGTTTGCCCGAAGATCAGCTTTCACCTTTTTGATGCCCCTCTACAGAAACTGGCAGAGGGGGTCTGCAGGTACGGCGGGCCGATGGCGGCAATCTCCTGCCAGCGTGACGCGCCCCCCCCCCCCCCCATAAATAAATACGACCCATGATTTGGTAACGTTTCAGCTGCAAATTGCCGGGGTTAATTTCCGAAGGTGCAATTTATTTGCAGATCTTTGTAATTGAGGTCTCCGTCATCGGCGAGCTCCCGGAGGTGTGAGCGGCGCGGGGCGGCAGCTGGGAGTAATTCGCACAGGCAGGACTTTACTAACCACATGGCCTCAATATTTGTGCAGCACTTCCAGCAATTTACCTCCACAGAATAAATGATTCCAAGCCCATCCAGCTGAGAATTTACACGGAGGACGCGAGGTGCCGGCTGGAGACGTTCAATCAGAAGGAGAAGGAATCGCCGGCGTTTGGTTGGCTAATGCTGTGCGGGAAAACCTTCCAATGTAAAGTCAGAAATCCGTTCAGGAACTACCTGGGCCCTGGTGCAGTGTTAAAGCCCAACTGAAAAGCCCCAGCCTGAGTAGAAAAGGATGTCCCCTGCAGAGGAGGGCCTTTGCTCCATGTTTGGAAGCAGTGGTCTCTCTGCTGTGGTCCAGCAGAGAGCTAGCACTCTTCAGTCAGCAGGGAGTATGAGCTTTGTTGATTGGAAAGCTATAGCATCAGTAGGAAGTGTGGAACCTCTTCAGAGGTGCCATACTCCACACCCTACGTGAAAAAGGATGTCCCCTGCAGAGAAGGGCCTTTGCTCCATGTGTGGAAGCAGTGGTCTCCCTCCTGAAGTCCAGCAGAGAGCTAGCGCTCTTCACTCAGCAGGGAGTATGAGCTTTGTTGATTGGAAAGCTATAGCTCTGCATCAGTAGGAAGTGTGGAACCTCTTCAGAGGTGCCATACTCCACACCCTACGTCAGTGATGGGGAACCTCGGCCCTCCAGATGTTTTGGAACTACATTTCCCATGATGCTCAACTACACTGCAGAGTGCAAGAGGATCATGGGAAATGTAGTTCCAAAACATCTGGAGGGCTGAGGTTCCCCATCACTGCAGCCTACGTGAAAAAGGATGTCCCCTGCAGAGAAGGGCCTTTGCTCCATGTGTGGAAGCAGTGGTCTCCCTCCTGAGGTCCAGCAGAGAGCTAGAGCTCTCCAATCAGCAGGGAGTATGAGCTTTGTTGATTGGAAAGCTGTAAGTCTGAGTTAGCAGGGGGCATGGTACTTCTGAAGAAAGGCCACTACTCCACTGCCTGGATAGAAAAGGCTGCCCGCTGCAGAGAATGACCCTTGCTCCATGTGTGGAAGCAGTGGTCCCTCTGCTGAGGTCCAACAGAGAGCTAGAGCTCTCCAATCAGCAGGGAGTATGAGCATTGTTGATTGGAAAGCTATGGTTCTGAGTCAGCAGGGGGCGTAGTACCTCGTCAGAGATACCACTACTCCACAGCCTGGGTGATGTCCTCTGCAGAGAAGGGCTTTTGCTCCATGTGTGGAGGGAGTGGTCTCTCTGCTGAGGTCCAGCAGAGTGCTAGAGCTCTCCAGTCAGCAGGGAGTATGAGCATTGTTGATTGGAAAGCTATGGTTCTGAGTCAGCAGGGGGCGTAGTACCTCGTCAGAGATACCACTACTCCACAGCCTGGGTGATGTCCTCTGCAGAGAAGGGCTTTTGCTCCATGTGTGGAGGGAGTGGTCTCTCTGCTGAGGTCCAGCAGAGTGCTAGAGCTCTCCAGTCAGCAGGGAGTATGAGCTTCGTTGATTGGGAAGCTGTAAGTCTGATTCAGCAGGGGGCCGGTACCTCTGAAGAGAGGCCACTACTCCACTGCCTGGATAGAAAAGGCTGCCCCGTATAGAGAACGGCCCTTGCTCCCTGAGAGGAAGCAGTTGTCTCTCGGCTGAGGTTTGACACACCCTCTGCTGAATTAGAGTAAGAGCTCTCCAATCAGCAGGGGGGTACATTTGTATGGCGCCCCTCCGGAACCGCCTTTCTCTGCAATTACAGCTGCAAGTCTTTTTGGGGGTG